>NC_040085.1:16733698-16941034 GCF_003369695.1 Bos indicus x Bos taurus
GCACAGAGTCGGACACACCTGAAGTGACTTAGCAGCAGCAAAGCACCAATGTGGTATTAAGTTAAAGTGTTAGTCACTCAGTCGTGTCCAACTCTTTGTGACTCCATGGACTATAGCCCACCAGGCTCCTCTGCCCATGGAATTATCCAGGCAAGAATATGGATAGCCATTCTCTCCTCCAGGGGATCTTCCTGACCCAGGGATCAAACATGGCTTTCCTGCATTGTAGGCAGATTCTTTACCATCTGAGCCATCAGAGAAGCCCAATATAGTATTAAACTGGTGGGTTATTTGGAAATCTGCAAAATGAGCACAGGATCAGATAATTGATCAGCTTCATATACTTGGAAATTACTAAGAAACTCAGATTCTGGAGTTTGATTACTGATTCATTATCACAAGTACAATATAAACTGGGGGAGAGACCAAGTTTTAGTAGTAAATTTCCCCTATCAATGCTTCTTCCAGATATCACAGTGATTTATGGACTCTGTGGGAGAGGGAGAGGGTGGGGAGATTTGGGAGAATAGCATTGAAACATGTATAATATCATGTATGAAACGAGTCGCCAGTCCAGGTTCGATGCAAGGTACTGGATGCTTGGGGCTGGTGCACTGCGACGACCCAGAGGGAGGGTAGGGGAGGGAGGAGGGAGGAGGGTTCAGGATGGGGAACTCGGGTACACCTGTGGCAGATTCATTTCGATATTTGGCAAAACTAATACAATATTGTAAAGTTTAAAAATAAAATAAAATTTAAAAAAAATAAATAAAAATACAAATAGCCACATAGTAAAGAAATGGCATACAGATGTCCATGTAGTGGGAAGTTTGCACTAAAGCAAAACGAGAATCTCCAATGAGTTAAATGAGACAGAATTGACTGTTCTTGTATAAAACATGCAGACTTCCATGCCAGACGTGTGAGACAGCATATCCCCATATTACATTCGTGCACATAAGGAAATACCATAAAGGCTAGCTCTTAGGATGTAGCAATAGTGAGGGGTAAATATTACTCAGGTATAACCACATTATTTTAGATAGGTTTGAAAACTATCTAGTTTACTTGGAATCACAGGGACAGAGGAGGCTAGGAATTCGAATTAATGATATGGCCAGTATATTGGTGGTACTAGAGATTAGTGATGTTTAGGAACAGTCCAGTTAGTTGAGGAAGCTACAGTGACTGGAATGCCTGTTTATCTATGTCTGCATTTCCCCCTGATTACCAAAAACACTGTTATTCATTGAATTTCCCTTTTCCTCCAGACAATGGCTCTTCGTCAATGCTAGTCCCAGAGCAGCAGCAGGCACGGGTTTGGGTATGGGCTGCAGAGGGCGGAGGGGCACTGTGTGGAGGCACAGAGGTATGTGGCTGAGTCTTCAGGCTGGGATCCTCTGATGTACATGGAGCTGTAGCCCTCCTTAGTATTCAGAGTGACTCTCACTCGCCCTTGCTTCTTTTCATCCCCATTTACACTTATTACAAACAGGTTCTTGGGGCTCTTTGCAGGTTCCCATCTGTACCAGTGTAAAGCATAGAAAGAGCTGGAAGGGAAACTGCAGGTGAAATTGGTGCTATCTCCTTCCTGAACCCACAGCAAGGGAGGATGCTGTTCCACAGTCAAGAGGCTGCTCACTCCTGTTCAGAAAGACAAGGTCACATATAGAAACTGATTTCTCTACGGTGTTCATTGCCTTCACACATTCCCAAATATTAGAATCTTGAGGTGCCTGACTGCATCTCCCTCCTTCCCCATCACCACCCCAGACTGTTCAGAATGTCTTCAGCAGCCCCAGGACTTACGGCCAAGATGAAGCCACAGGATCAGCCATGAGGCTGGCAAAGTGTTCCTCTCCATTTATCCTAATCAAGTATCCTCAGCAGAGGAACGTTCTGCAGCCTAGATCTGTGAAACACTTATCTATCTGGTATGGAGCATATCGTATTTGGAATTTGTCATGCCCCTACATTAATGATGTTCTGTAAATGTTTTAAATGTCAGAGGTTATATGTTTTAAAAATAATAGGAGTCTACTTGTTGATTTTTTTTCTTTTTTTAAAAAGAATTTTCTTGATGTCAATCATTTTTAAAGACTTTATTGAATTTGTTACAATATTGCTTCTGGGTTTTTTAATTTTTTGGGGGGGGTGGGGACAAGGCATGTGGAATCTTAGCTCCCTGATCAAGAATCAAACCAGCACAGCACCCACTGCACTGGATAAGCACTTCAAGGACAACACAATACTGTATTAAGATAGAGAGTTACTCTTGGGATGAGGAAAGGCCTGTGCTCTAAGTAAGGTATCGAGGGAGGGCTCCACTCTGACACTTACTCTGGAACACCAGGCAAGGTATCAAACCTCTCTCACGTTCAATTTCCATTTCTGTGAATAGTCAGTATCCTTCTTCTGGGCACCGGGCTCACATTGGCATTCATCATCTCATTCACTTCTCCTAAGAACCCTGCATGGTAGATTCTATCAATATCCACCTTGCAGATATGAGGAAACTGACGCATAAAAATATTTAAGTGATACTCCCAAGATCACTCAACTAACGAGTGGTAGGTCTGGAAACATAATCCAAGTCTTTCATCTCAGGCACTGTTACACTGCCTCCCTAAAGTAGCGTGGACCCAACTTGAAGGGTTAGGATAAGAACTGAGTGAGAACACCCCTGAAAATCGCCTCACACAGCACTGCCCCAGCATGCACTCTCATTCAGGTACAGGCAACACACAGAACGCTGAGGACTGGGGAGCCAAACTCTCAAATTGCAAAGGAGTCTATCTGCAAGATAGAGCTTAATATTTTTTGAGGTGTAATTGGCAGTTTAAATGGTAGATTTCATGTATTTTCATAAGTTTCCATGGTCTATCATGTTCTTACTGTTCAGGAAAAATCAGCTCATTAGGGTGTTATATTGAGAGATTGAGATGTTGTTGTTGGAATGAGTATACCAAGCAGTGTTTGCTATGATTGCTTAGTTTTTTCCCCATTTTTGAGTCTTGCTCCCATTCTCAGAATATTTCTATACTATACTACAAGAAAGGACAGAGCAGTAGAAACGATTTCACTTACCAGAAGAAGAAGGGAAAAAGAAAACAACCCTTTGTGCAATAATTCTGAGCTTCCTTTCCAAGGTAGCCTATTACTTGCCAGCCAAAATCATCGCATGTAAGATGCTACAAGAAAACATGAAGATACTTTTTGGCCAATCCAATATTTGTCATTTGAAGTCAATCATTTTCACATCTGGTAAGCAAAGATTAAAAACCAGCCAGTTGTCCCGAATCTTCTCTCTCCTATGATTTCTGCGTTGAGATGTTTACATGACTTTGGTTGCACAATGGCAGGCCCTATTGTGACCAGTGTGCATGCGTACATGCCTAGCCTCTCAGTCTTTGAAACCTTTGAAGTGTAGCCACTCACGCTCTTCAGTCCATGGGATTCTCCAGGCACATAGTACAAGTGACTAGGTTTGCCCGCAAATTAATCCACGATCACCAGAGGGCGGCAAGGTGCCCAGGGTAAGCGTCACAAAATATTTAGCAGGACACCAGGTGCTTCAGCTTTCATTCTTGCTACGCAGTCGCTGGAGCCTGATTCTCTGGGAATGCAAATAGTAACATTAAGATAAAGCACTCACAAAGGTGTGACATTTGAGTTTTCAGAGGTGCACCATGTAAATGTTTCGAGGGATAGAGTCACAGCAGAGAGGGCAAAGGCAAGAGGCACAGGTCTTGATATAGGGATATGCTTGGAGTGTTTAAGGAGTGATATCTCTTCTTTTCCTGTAGCCTCTTGTTTTTCCAGGCACACTACAACTAATAAACTTGCTAAAGCATTTAGCACTTAACTGGATAGTGGATGATTTCCTCATCTACTGATCCTGGGGCAATTTTTACCTAGGTTTACCATCTTCTTTCCTAGTTGCCTTTAGTTTCCAGTTTAAACTAGTATAATGTCACCATCCCTGAGACATCCAGCCGCCCTGTCTTAGATCCAAGTGCTTCTCCATACCCAAACTTTCTCTTAAGGAGCCGTCTGAGATGGTATACTCTGGAAGACAATAAAAGTTTGGGACACTTTTCACAGTTAGAAAAGTTATGTCTCACTTCTCAAAGATTAAAAGAAATAGAACAATAAAACCTGTCTCATAGGGTTTTAACACTTAAATTAGATAATGGATTGTAAATTCATCCCGTGCCTTACTATATTATAGTAAGCTCAATAAATATCAACTTTCTTTATTCTACTAAAGCCTACCTTTCCTTCAAAGTCCACTTCTGTGACCTACTTCCCTCCCCCCCTCCGACACACGTCAGTTCAGTAATGGAAGCTTCCAGGATATTTACTTAATCACTTCCTTTCCTGGAGACAGTCATTATTTTTCTTTATCCTTTCAGTGTCATGTACATGTAGCTACATTGGTACACTCAGGCTGAAAGGACATTGATGGAACAGATGAGGTTTGATCTTGGTTTCTGTAAAAACAGTAAAATCAAGGTCATATTGCATGTTTACTACCTATTGGATATAATATTTCTGATTTGGATCTCTAAGATTTTGCTATTCTTATTAGCTATTTTCTCTTCTTATTGATTTATGTGCTTTTAATATACCCTGCATTTGAGTCCTTTTTCAGGACTGTGTATTGCATACATAGCCTTCCAGTTGGGCCTTGACTTTTCCCTCTCTTTGCAGTGATTTTTAACAAACAAAAACAATTTAAAAATATACTTGCATGCTCATAAGAAGCTCTTGAAACTTTCATGTGTTTGTTTTCTTTAGAAATACTTACCTTTTGTGACTCTTATTGCCTGTGAAAAGTCAGGTATCATTATTAATGATGTTTCCCAGAATACAGCATATCAATTTCCCCTGAGTATTAGTAAGAGTTTTACCCACTAAAATAGACGCTTGGATTTGTCTTCAATGCTTTGCAAACTTCTGCCAAAACCACAGAGTTGGACTTGCAGAATTCCTTATTCATCTTTACCACTTTCCATATAGCGTTGTTCATGAATAAGGAGCTTGTTTTATACGAAGTTAAATACAACAGTGAGTGGAGATTCTTGCTATGAGCAGAGATTATAGAATAGGTAATGCGTGAGGTTGGAGAAGGCAATGGCACCCCACTCCACCACTCTTGCCTGGAAAATCCCATGGACGGAGGAGCCTGGTGGGCTACAGTCCATGGGGTCGCTAGGAGTCAGACACGACTGAGCGACTTCCCTTTCACTTTTCACTTTCATGCATTGGAGAAGGAAACGGCAACCCACTTCAATGTTCTTCCCTGGAGAATCCCAGGGACAGGGGAGCCTGGTGGGCTGCCATCTATGGGGTCGCACAGAGTCGGACATGAATTAAGTGACTTAGCAGCAGCAGCAGCAGCAGCAATGCATGAGGTAGTTATAAATACCAGTTACAACCATGTGACCATTTGCAGTAACAAAAAATATAATAGTTATGAAATTACTTTCATTTTATATGAATATATTTATGTATACATTAACCATTTTTAACTTCCATCTGCAGTTTTCCTGCCTGTAGTAGCATAAAATGTGCTACTGCAAGTTAATTTTTATCTCTTTGTATCTCAGTAGTCAAGTTAAAGAATTCAATGGATTCTCTGATTCAGCTATCAGAGGAAAGAACATCACCCCTAAATAGATAAATGAACTTGGTATTCTCTTTGAGGGAGATAGGTTGCTTTGGTTGATTGAAGAAATAGTTACATCATGTTAACAGGGGCGCATAATTTTCCTGTTGTCCTTATTAGAAAGTAGTGTTGTTCAAGGAGGTACTGATGAATACTTAGTTAACAAAGAGGGAAGTTAACTAGTTTAGGTATTATGGTAGCTTTGTACTGTTTCACTTTAACTATCTGGAAATCTATTTCCTTGAATTTGCTTCCCTTTTTGTTCTGGGTTAGGCTTGGCCATTAAAGAGATTTGCATAAATTTTGGAAGGTACTTGTGATGAAGTAGTCATATTTTTATGTTCCGCGGGTTGGTGCAGAATTCTGACCAATAAGGTAAATCATCTCTCCACTGGAAAGCTGCTTATACCAAAAAATGTTATAACTGTTCCAACTTGTCTCATACTGACAGTTCATGGTGGCTGACTCCCCAACTTGACTGGATATTTCTGGCTGGTCTTGAGGAACTTTCTGGGCCACACCAGATCCTGTGGAAAAAATCAGAAAATAGATGAAGCAGTGAATAAAATAGTGTAGGAATTAGACTCATTTAGGTCTCCAAAAAGAAAAACCAAACTAAAATCCTATGACGCTTGCTTTTCCCCAGTCCTCCTTTCCTCCCCAAGTCCCTGTGCAGCACCGCGCGCCTGTGGGCTGTCCTTTCACCCTGAACACTCGAACCCAGGCTTGGAAGCATCCCTACCAGAGAAGGTGAAAGCCAGGAGCACCCAGAGCAGACTGGAGAGCGGCATGAGGCATGGAATCCCCTGCACAAACGTGCCTAGTTCTGCCTCAAGCTGAGAGTTCAGTGTCTTTGAGTGCCTGGCAGCACATATACATAGTAACTGCTTCTTGTGTGACACCTTCAAACAGGAAGTGGGGTTTGTCATGTTCATAGGTAATGTGGTCTCTGCACAGATGGGGGAAAAAAGTGTGATTCACCACAAACCTTTACTTTGTCTATTTTTCTTTCACCATAATTAAGTTACACTGAGTCTGAAAAAAGGGCTTCCCTGATAACTTAGTTGGTAAAGAATCTGCCTGCAATGCTGGAGACCCTGCTTCAGTTCGGGCCTGAAAGAGGACTTTGCAAAAGCAGTTATTAGTAAAGATTTGAGCTGAGGGGTATTGAAGAACAAACAAGTTGACATTCATTGATGATTATTCAACAGAAAAAATTTGCCATCCCATCTAAAGTAGGATTTGTTTTTAGAAACTTTTTTGAAGTATAGTTGATTTACAATGTTGTGTTACAGCAAAATGAAATGTCCATGGACAGAGGAATGGATAAACATGTGGTACATATGTACAATGAAATTGTTGTTGCTGTTTAGTTGCCAGTCCCCTCAGACTCTGTGACCCCATGGACTGTAGCCCATTAGGCTCCTTTGTTCATGGAATTTCTCAAGCAAAAATACTGGAGTGGGGTGCCATTTCCTTCTCCCAGTGGCTATACTTGACCCAGGGATCAAACCCACATCTCATGCTTGGCAAGCAGATTCTTTACCACAGAGCTACCAGGAAAAACCCACAATGAAAGCACTCAGCCATGAAAAAGAACAAAATAATGTCATCTGCAGCAACATGAACAGACCTAAAATAAGATGTAGTACAAGCTATGAACGCTTCTTGTAATCTACTTACTTACTGGTCATTCATTTAGCCTATGCTTACATTTCTCCATCCAAAATCTAAATACTCTGTTTAAAAATTCACAGACTTTGGTCTTGGAGAAAGGCAGTCTTATCCAAAATTGTTTTTTAATATAAATTTATTTATTTTAATTGGAGGTATAGAACAGTCTTTTATCCAAAATTTTTAACAAAATTTTTTCTGAGTTTTAGAGCTCTAAAATATTGTTAAAATACAAATGATAACCTGATACCTCAGCTTTATATGCACTCTTTTTTATGCATAACTCTGTGAAATTTTGTCACAGGTGTAGGTTTTTGTACCACCACTAAAATCATGATACAGAATTGTTCCATCTCTCAAAAGATAACCATTTTCACACCCTCCCCAACCCTGCAACTGGTGATGACCCCTAGCAGATGCTGATCTTTTCATCTCTATATTTTGTCTTTATGAGAACTCTATATAAGTAAACTCATACATTATGTATACAATCATAAAAATATGTTAAGCGTAATCATCTACCGTGTAGTCTTCTGAGACTGACTTTTTTTTCACTCAGCATTGAGGTCCATCTAGGCTATTGAGTGTATCAATAATCAATCACAAGAGACTGTCTCTAACTTATGATGAATCAACTTAGGATTTTTGACTTTCTGGTGTGGAGAAAGCTATGTATGCATTCACTAGAAACCATACTTCGAATTTTGAATTTTGATCTTTCCCTTTGCTAGCAACATGCTGTATTACATCCTCTGATGGTTCTTGGTAGCAACACTGAGCTGAGCTCTCAGTCAGACCCAGGAACAGGGGGGTAAGCAACTGATCCACTTACAGCCAGTCTGTACCCGTACAACCGTTACGTGTTTCACTTTCAGTATAATACTTTTAAGGTAGGCCAGGCGAGGCTCTGACTCACAGTAGGGTAAGTATATTAAATGCATTTCCCACTTACTGTATTTTCAACTTAAAATGGATTATTGAGACTTAACCCTATTTCAAGTTGATCTATAAATTATATTTTATTGTATGAATGTTCAGTTCAGTAACTCAGTAGTGTCTGACTCTGTGACCCCATGGACTGCAGCATGCCAGGCTTTCCTGTCCATCACCAACTCCTGGAACTTAATCAAACTCATGTCCATAGAGTCAGTGATGCCATCCAACCATCTCATCTCTGTCATCCCCTTCTCCTGCCTTCAATGTTTCCCAGCATCAGGGTCTTTCCAATGAATCAGTTCTTCCCATCAGGTGGCCAAAGTATTGGAGCTTCAGTTTCAGCATCTGTCCTTCGAGTGAATATTCAGGACTGATTTCCTTTAGGACTGACTGGCTTATAGTCCAAGGGACTCTCAAGAGTCTTCTCTAACACCAAAGTTCAAAAGCTTCAATTCTTCGGCGCTCAGCTTTCTTTATAGTCCAATTCTCACATCCATACATGACTACTGGAAAAACAATAGCTTCGATTAGAAGGACCTTTGTTGGCAAAGTAATGTCTCTGCTTTTTGGTATGCTGTATAGGTTGGTCATAGCTTTTCTTCCAAGGAGCAGGTGTCATTTAATTTCATGGCTGCAGTCATCATCTACAGTGATTTGGAGCCCAAGAAAATAAAGTCTGTCACTGTTTCCACTATTTCCCCATCTATTTGCCATGAAGTGATGGGACTGGGTGACATGATCTTAGTTTTCTGAATGTTGTAGTTTAAGCCAACTTTTTCACTCTCCTCTTTCACTTTCATCAAGAGGCTCTTTAGTTCTTCTTTGCTTTCTGCCATAAGGGTAGTGTCATCTGCATATCTGATGTTATTGATATTTCTCCTGGCAATCTTGATCCCAGTTTGTGCTTCATCCAGCCCAGGATTTCACATGATGTACTCTACATATAAGTTAAATAAGCAGGGTGACAATAGACAGCCTTGATGTACTCCTTTCCCAATTTGAACCAGTCCATGTCCAGTTCTGTGTCCAGTTCTAACTGTTGCTTCTTGACCTGCATACAGATTTCTCAGGAGGCAGGTAAGGTGGTCTGGTATTCACATCTCTTTCAGAATATTCCACAGTTTATTGTGATCCACACAGTCAAAGGCTTTGGCATAGTCAATAAAGCAGAATTAGATGTTTTTCTGGAGCTCTCTTGCTCTTTTGATGCTTCAGCTGATGTTGGCAATTTGATCTCTGGCTCCTCTGCCTTTTCTAAATCCAACTTGAACATCTGGAAGTTCGTAGTTCACGTACTGTTGAAGTCTGTCTTGGAGAATTTTGAGCATTACTTTGCTAGCGTATGAGATGAGTACAATTCTGTAGTAGCTTGAACGTTCTTCGGCATTGCCTTTCTTTGGGACTGGAATGAAAACTGACCTTTTCCAGTCCTGTGGCCACTGCTGAGTTTTCCAAATTTGCTGGCATATTGAATGCAGCACTTTCCCAGCATCATATTTTAGGATTTGAAAGAGCTCAACTGGAATTCCATCACCTTCACTGGCTTTGTTAATAGCAATGCTTTCTAAGTACCACTTGACTTCAAATTCCAGGATGTCTGGCTCTAGGTGAGTGATCACACCATCATGGTTGTCTGGGTCATGAAGATATTTTTTGTATAGTTCTTCTGTGTATTCTTTCCACCTCTTCTTAACATATTCTGCTTCTGTTAGATACATACCATTTCTGTCCTTTATTGTGCCCATCTTTGCATTTAATGGAGAAGGCAATGGCACCCCACTCCAGTACTCTTGCCTGGAAAATCCCATGGATGGAGGAGCCTGATAGGCTGCAGTCCATGGAGTTGCGAAGAGTTGGACACGACTGAGCAACTTCATTTTCACTTTTCACTTTTCACTTTTATGCATTGGAGAAGGAAATGGCAACCCACTCCAGTGTTCTTGCCTGGAGAATCCCAGGGATAGGGGAGCCTGGTGGGCTGCCGTCTATGGGGTAGCACAGAGTCGGACATGACTGAAGCAACTTAGCAGCAGCAGGTATCTCTTACTTTATTGAAAAGATCTCTAGTCTTTCCCATTCTATTGTTTTCCTCAATTTCTTTTCATTGATCACTGAGGAGGTCTCCCTTATCTCTCCTTGCTATTCCTTATAACTCTGTAGGAAGCCCAGGGACCAGTAAAATGACTACCAATAAAGTTTATTTAGATTGTTAAAATGAAAAATACTGGTATTTCTCAATTTTTAGAGGATTCAAACTGCACCTTCTCCCCGTTAGCTGAAATATAATTGTTTATACCACACGAATGACAAGTTGTCAGTTTTCAAAAAATTTTTAAAATCACCTTGTTTTGTGAATAGCCATTCTAGTTTCAGAAATACATTATAATAGAGATGTCTCCGTAGATACAAAAATGAATTACAAAGATATATAAAGACAACACTCTTTATGATAGCACAGCAATAGAAACAATTATTTATTAATAATGTATTAATGGAAAGGCAATTAATGACAGAATGTCTCAGAGTATTACATGGACATTGTAAAGAATGAACTGGACCTCTTCCCAGGTGGCACAATGGTAAATAATCTGCCTGCAGTGCTGGAGACAAAAAAGACCAGGTTTGATCCCTGGGTCAGGATGATCCCATGGAGGAAGAAATGGCAACCCACTCCAGTATTCTTGCCTGAAAAATCCGTTGGACAGAGGAGCCTGGCAGGCTACAGTTCTTGAGGCTGCACATAAAAGAAGCCTTTGGAACAGGAGAATTATTTGTATTTTTCTCACTTTCAGGTTGAGACTAACACACTGGAACCAACATTTTATTGATGCAAGAAAGAAACATGACAAGCTGTTAATGCTTCTCACTTGATTTCTGTGTTCCAGTTAGGATTCTTAGTAGCCATATAATTCTTCTCAGCCACATCAACCAATGAAGCACCACTTCCTTGTCCTCCTTTTCATCTTTTCTTTATCCATCTTCTTCCCTTCTCTTCCCTTCATTATCCTCATCTCTTACTGCTCTCTGACTCTCCTAGATGACTCTAGATTTGCTCTCGTGACTGCTCCCCTGCTGTGTTCCCCCTTCTGGCCACCAGAGAAACACTGCACAGGTGCAGCCCCATCTGCCTCAGTGTGCCTCTCTCAAGACACAATAGTACACAGCAGTGTCTCTCATGGTGACCTGGGGCAGGACCAAAGTGCTGTCAGAAGCTGTGTTCAGAGAGGCCATGCTGCTGTTCACGGTGCTTCATAAGCCATGAATGACATACTATGGATTCTGATTGGGATTTTGCTGAAACCAATGTATATAGTCATTTCCACCAATGGTATAGTTATTACAAGGCAGGTTTACATCCTCTCCTTCAGCACAATCTATGGAGCTGGGCTGGGTGGTCTTAGCATCAATCACAGTCCCTATGGGGTTAAGAAATCAAATTAGCTCCAGAGCACAAATCAGTGTAATTCTATGGATCAAAGTCATAACCCTCTCATAACCCTAATCCTTACTCCACTGTTTCTATTTATGTCCTGCAAAAATATTATTGGTGTTCATTACTGGACTGCAAGGAGATCAAGCCAGTCAATCTAAAGGAAATGAACCCTAAATATTCATTGGAAGGACTGATGCTGAAACTGACTTCCAATACTTTGTTCACTTGATGACAAGACCCGACTCATTGGAAAATATCCTGATTCTGGGAAAGATTGAAGGCAAAAGGAGAAGGGGGTTGTAGAGGGCGAGATGGTTAAACAGCATTATCGTCTTAATGGACATGAATTTGAGCATACTCTAGGAGACAGTAGAGGACAGAGGAGCCTGGCATACTGCCATCCATGTACGTAAAAAGTTGTATACAACTTAGTGACTGAACAACAACAAAATTATAGAGACCAAAGATGTGGCAAGAATTGGAGATCCATAGGCTTTGTTCCATGGGTCGTTGGCTCAATAGACCAAGAGATTTCCTACAAACTGCTTACTGCTAAGGACTTGTCCGGAATCATGGCCATGATTTAACCTGTCATGTAGAAATCTGTCCTCTTTAGCAAACCCACAGATCATTTCTCAGATCCATCACTATAATGCTGAATACAGCACAGGGAGAGGAGTAGAGAGCAAATAACTTTGTGGCCCTTTGCCCTCAAGTCATCCCTTGTAGACACAGAACACTCACCCAAGGTCAGAAACACAGTTACTCCAGTCACCAGCCTCATACTTCAAGGATAAGCTAGGACCACGGGCTCAGAGCTCAGGCTTGTGTCTGATCCTTGGCTTAAGGAGGTTCCAGAGAACAGAGGCAACAGCTGTTGGTAAAGACTTACAACGAGTGCAGATACCACCGTGTTGTTGCCAGGACCTTCTCAGCCAATGATCAAGCATTTCCTTATCTAGGTCTTCCTCCCCTATTTTAGTCATGTCCTCAAAAGATGGTGAAACATTCCCAGCTCACTGTGCAGTCATCTATGAAGTTTAATGTCTGGTTCTGGCAAAGGAACACCAATCACAGTGATGTGTCTATGCACAACCATTGGTCTATCATTTATTTCTTAAGAAATTGGCTGATGCTCCAAGAAGCTTGTGGAATGCAGTATTTAATCCCAGAAAAATGCACTTAGCTCTGTGTTGTAAGATGATGAATTCCTATCCACATTTCAGAAAATCTTTGGGAGGTTCAAAAGTAGAATATGGTTTGGGAGATGGAAAGATTAACATTGAGACTAAAAGCTACACATCCTGGAGCTCGGAGCTCCTGTTAATGTTCTTGGAATCATGCATCTATTACCATCTAGTTAGACAATTTTCATGCATCTGTTCTTAATATACTGATTGACATAGATGGTGTTCACCTCATCCTCCTTGAACAGTGGTCCATAATCCTCATGTTCCCTATGCCAATGCGTGTGGCTGTTGTGCAGCAAGGATGCTAAGGCAGAGGAATAGACAGAAAGGCAAACCAAGTGGGGTTTGGGTGGAGATGAGTGTGAGTGGTAAAAAAAAAGCTGGAGGTGGGGAAAAAGATTTTAAGGAATAGAAAGGTGAAGGGATAATCAGAGCAGGCAAATGGGAAAGCAGTGTTTAGGGAGGTACATGGAAAGGGTTTAGGCTATTTGGCTAAGATCCCCTGAATCCTTGACCACACACATTCAACAAGGGATAATAAAGCACAAGTTGTCTAAAGAAGATGGAAGCATGTCATTTTTCCTTTTTTGGGAACATCAATGGAAAACAAATTTCCCTTCCCTTCTCCCAGAAACAGTTTTCAGATGAAGCAACCCCGTCTTGTGACTGAATAAAAGAACTGGAGAGCTAAACCCAGACCCAAAGTCAACAAGCAACTATTTGAAAAGTTCCTCAGGTTTGAAGGTAAATAGGCTTCCCAGGTAACTCCCTGATGGTTCAGTTGGTAAAACCCATCTGCAATGTAGGAGACCCTGGTTCAATTCCTGGATTGGGAAGATACACTGCAGAAGGGGTAGGCTACCCACTCCAGTATTCTGCCCTGGAGAATTCCATGGACTACCGTCCATGGGTTCACAAAGAGTCAGACATGACTGAGCGGCCTTCACTTTCACTTCACGTGACTCTAGTGAAGAACTCACCTGCTAATGCAGGAGACTTAAGAGACACAGTTTCAATCCCTGGATTGAGAAGATCGCCTGGAGAAGGGCATGGCAACCCACTCCAATATTTGTGCCTAGAGAGTCCTTTGGACAAGGGAGCCTGCTGGGCTATAGACCATGCATTCACAGGGTCAGACATGACTGAAGCAACTTACCACACAGCACACACATCTTACTTGTAATACCTCTGTACTAATCTGTATTTTCTTGGTCCTAAACACTCTATAGAAGGTTTTAACTATCTTTGACTGCTTTACTGCAGTCGTATGATTCTCACTTCTTGATCTCTTTAGTTTTCATTTGTATCCAACATTCCCATATTTAAAATTTACTCAACCATATAATTCAACTGTTTATAAGAGAGGTTGGTACAGACTAGGCACTCAAGAATTATCTGTTTAATGAGCCAATGAATTTATTGAATTTAATAAAAATGTTATGTTGAATACTGTTTAAATTATTTAAATTAAGGGATTTTATTTAGGTCGTACCTGAATGGCCTAGTGGTTCTCCAGCCTTTCTTCAATTTAAACCTGAATTTTAAAATAAGGAGCCCAAGATCTGACCACAGTCAGCTCCAGATCTTGTTTTTGCTGACTGTAAAGGCTCATTTCATATGCTAGTAAAGTGATGCTTAAAATTCTCCAAGCCAGGCTTCAGCAATACGTGAACCGTGAACTTTCAGATGTTCAAGCTGGCTTTGGAAAAGGCAGAGGAACCAGAGATCAAATTCCCAACATCTGCTGGATCATGGAAAAAGCAAGAGAGTTCCAGAAAAAACATCTATTTCTGCTTTATTGACTATGTCAAAGCCTTTGACTGTGTGGATCATAATAAACTGGAAAATTCTGAAAGAGACGTGAATACCAGACCACCTGACCTGCCTCTTGAGAAATTTATATGCAGGTCAGGAAGCAACAGTTAGAACTGGACATGGAACAACAGACTGGTTCCAAATAGGAAAAGGAGTACATCAAGGCTGTCTATTGTCACTCTGCTTATTTAACTTATATGCAGAGTACATCATGTGAAATGCTCGGCTGGATGAAGCACAAACTGGAATCAAGATTTCTGGGAGAAATGTCAATAAGTTCAAATATTCAGATGACACCACCCTTATGGCAGAAAGTGAAGAAGAACTAAAGAGCCTATTGATGAAAGTGAAAGAGGAGAGTGAAAAAGTTGGCTTAAAGCTCAACATTCAGAAAACGAAGATCATGGCATCTGGTCCCATCTCTTCATTGCAAATAGATGGGGAAACAGTGGAAACAGTGGCAGACTTTATTTTTCTGGGCTCCAAAATCACTGCAGATGGTGACTGCAGCCATGAAATTAAAAGACACTTACTCCTTGGAAGTAAAGTTATGATCAACCTAGATAGCATATTCAAAAGCAGAGACATTACTTTGTCAACAAAGGTCCGTCTAGTCAAGGCTATGGTTTTTCCAGTGGTCATGTATGGATGTGAGAGTTGGACTGTGAAGAAAGCTGAGTGCCAAAGAATTGATGCTTTTGAACTGTGGTGTTGGAGAAGACTCTTGAGAGTCCTGTGGACTGCAAGGAGATCCAACGAGTCTATGCTAAAGGAGATCAGCCCTGGGTGTTCTTTGGAAGGACTGATGCTAAAGCTGAAACTCCAGTACTTTGGCCACCTTGTGCGAAGAGTTGACTCACTGGAAAAGACTGATGCTGGGAGTGATTGGAGGCAGGAGAATGGGATGATAGAGGATGAGATGGCTGGATGGCATCACCGACTCGATGGACACGAGTCTGAGTGAGCTCCAGGAGTTTGTGATGGACAGGGAGGCCTGGCGTGCTGCAATTCATGGGGTCACAAAGAGTCAGACACAACTGAGTGACTGAACTGAACTGATTGACTAATAATGCTGACCATGTTTTTTCTCATTATTTTTTAAATTATGTAAGTATATTAAAACATTTACATTAGACTTAGAAAACACAACACAAAATACAGCTCCACTATAGATTACAAATAATTTTTAAGCAAATGAATTAAAAATTTTAGTTGGAGTTTCAATGGCAAATTCTCAAAAATTAATAGAATGAGTATACAGAAAAGTAGAAGGGTATAGTAGACTTGAAAAGCACTATGAATCAACATAATTAAGACTTATGCAATTTTCACACAATAGTAGGATGCAAATTCTATTCAAGCTCCCATAGACTGTAAACTAGGAGACACTGCTACACAGCCAGGGACATAAAACAAGGTGCAAAATTTTATGGTCTAAAGGTATTTAAATCCTACAGTCTGTTTTCTAATCACCTTGGAATTATGTTAGAAATCGCTATCAAAAGATATTTGAAAATAACCACATATTTTCCAGTGCAATGTGACATTTACTAAGAGAGATATTTGACTTAGCCTGACCATCTTTTCATATGCTTATTTCCTTACCACATCGCTCTCCGATGAAGTGTCTGTGTAAATCTATCATACAGTGTTCAACTGGATTGTTTTCTTCCTGCTGAGTCTAGAGGGTTCATTGTATTCTGAACACAATCTTTTGATGAAAATGTATTTTGCAAATATTTCCTGTTATTCTGTGGTTTATCTTTTTCCTTCTCTTAACAGTGTCTTTGGCAGAGCAAACATTTTAAATTTTAATGAAATCTAAGTTTGTTTATGGATCGTGCTCTTGGTGTCATGTCAAAATTCTTTTTGTCTAGCCCTAAGTCATGAAGATATTCTCTTATGTTTTTCCTAAAAGATTTGGAAATTTTACATCTTACACTTGGAGGTATGGTTCATTTTGAGGCTGTACCCACATTTTTGTATAAGGTGTGATATTTAGGCCGAGTTTCAATTATTTCCCAAGAATATCCAATTGTCCCAAAATCATTTGCTCATAAGACTGTGTTGCCTCCATTGAACTGTCTTTGCACTTTGTCAAAAAAATAAATCTTCCCTACTTGTGCAAATTTACTTCTATACACTTACTCAGTGACATAAATTTGTTGATTATATTCTTTTATTACCCTTTTAACATTATTGAACTTGTAGAATAACTTTCTTTTTAGTTACTTATATTTATAATTTTTTTTCTTTTTCCCTTGATAATTCTACCTAGAAATATTTCGATCTTATTGATCATTTTAACAAAATTAACTTTGTATTTCATGGCTATTCCTATAGCTTTCTTTGTATTTCACCAATCCAACATTTCATTACTTACTTCTTTCAGTTTATGTTGGGTTTAATTCGCTTTTCTATCATCTTTTGCTGAAAGCCTACATGATAGTTTTTCAACCTTTTTTCTTTAGTTACATAAGCATTTAAATAGATAAATTTCCTTTTATGTATTATTTTAGCTGCATCTCATACATATTTATATAATGTGCTCTCACAATATTTACTTTCAAAATATTTTCTAAAGTCATAGTAATTGTTCCTTTAACCTATGGTTATTTTTAAGTTAGTGCATATATTCCAAATATTTGAGAGTTTCTACAGACATCTCTTTGTACTAGATATTCTGTATCATCTCCATTTTGAAGAATAAATTCTATATAATTTCAGTTTTCTTAAATATATTAAGATTTTTATGACCAAACAGATGTGTGTGCGTGTGTGCATGTGTATTTCATCTACACAGCAGGGTGTGGCTGCAGCTCAGCTGCAGGTTTGGGTACAGGTTGCAGGTGCCCGGGGAGCACCCAGCACTTGCTGCACAGATGTAGGTGGCTGAGTCGCCAGGCTGGGATGTTGCGATGTGCAATGCGAGCTGTTTGGCACTCTTATTGAGGGAAACTGTGAAACTTCCATCTTCCATTTCATTCATAACTGAACGTATGGCTATCAAGAATGCAGGTCCTTTACCAGGATATTTCCAGTGCCACAGGAGATAGTCAAACGCACCCTTCTCATAACTACAGTTCAGAATGGAAATCTCTCCTTCTTGGACTGTCAAAGATTGAGGGCTCTGTTTCACCTGCTCTTGATCACTTTTTTCCTTCTGTTGTCCACTCACCCCTACTTAAAGAGATTAAAAAGTCATTAGTTCCACAGACATCTATTTCTTTCTTGGAGTTTCTGTCTGCATGAGCTTGTTTGTAATCCAATTTTCTCGGTCCACTTAATTGATGAGATATCCTAGGTTTTCTCCTCCACAACTCACAGCCTAGTTGAAGCCACAGAAGCAAAAATGATGCTCCCAGTATCTTGTCCATTGTTTCTGGCATCAGTGCTCAGTGGCAACTCAGGTTCCTCTTCTGCCCTTCTCAGCCAGCTAGAACTCTAAGTTCATATCTGCTTTAATTCTTTCAGTAGGCCCCACCCTCTCACAAACTGGAGAATATCTTTATTGGAGTGATTTCATTTAATTCCTTTCACTTTTTAACATTTTTGGGTTCACCATGTGTACTTAGTCACTCAGTCAGTCCAACTCTTTGAGACCCCGTTGACTGGAGCCTGCCAGGCTCCTCTGTCCATGAGATTTCCCAGTGTTTTCCAAGAATACTGGAGTGGGTTACCATTTCCTCCTCCAGAGGATCTTGCCAACCCCAGGATCAAACCCATGTCTTCTGCATCTCCTCCATTGGTTGGCAAATTCTTTACCACTGGGAAGCTGTGGTTAAATATTTATTTTAATTCTATCCTCTTATCAACTACTCTGCTAGTTCCCAGTTAGAAGTTTCTAGTGCAGAAGGAGATACATGTTGAGAAGGAAAGATAAAGACCAAAGTCCATAATCTGTAGGGCCAAAAAGTGTCTGTGGTTAAAACTGTACTGATGTAGGTGAGTAACATTAAGCACCGCAGATGCTGTGTGGTGGCCTCACGGTGTGACTGTGGCTGGAGGAGGGGCTGAGCCCCATGGAGGGTTTGTATAGAGGCTGCAGGTACCTGGGGAGCACTGTGCTGAACAGCACAGAAGTAAGTGCCTGAGTCTGTGGTCTGTGAAGAGGAAATGTGCAGTGAGCTGCAGCCTTCTTTAGGAACTGTCGTGGCATTTAATCTTCCATCCTGCTTTGTCCCTGAAGGAATGTAAAACAGGTGGATGATGTGGCCCCCTGAGTTCTGAAGATACCAACTCACACTCTGTGGGATGTAGCTGGCTCCCTCCTGGAGACTCAGGGCTGGGGGACTCTGCTCCACATCCACCCCTCGCACACCTGATGAGGAAAGAGAAACAGTCACTGGTGAGGGTCACTGTAACTCCTAATAAACCCTGAAAGTGCCCTCCCCATTCCCATAGATGATGAGAAGGATAAAAAGTCTGCAGGACTTGTCAGCTCCTCTCCCTCCCCCAACAATAGGAGCAGTGCCTAATTCCTTCAGATCCCCTGTGGGGCAGCCCCAACTCACAGCAAACCTGGGCAAACAAAAGCCCCAGCACAGTGCCTGCTAGCCCCTTCATGATGCTCCCTCTTCTTTTGGGACATTTTCACTGTAAGACACTTAACAGAACCCTGAGGGAGTGAGTGCCGTAAGTCGTTCCTGCTCCTGCAGCCAATCAGCTCACCCAACAAATCCTGCTCAGGTGACACTGACAGGACTCCCCACCCTCCCAGCACAGCCAACTCAGAATGTCCTGGCAGGGGTAGAGTGAGAGAAGGAAATAGAAAGATCATTATTTTATGATTTGAGGGACATTTTCTGACTACATTTAGGAGAAGGCAGACCCTGATTAGGAATGTGGGAGAGTTTTAGGGAAAAGAAAGTAAAAATTAATTATATAGCCCCATCCTTCTCACATGGCATGGATGCAGTAGATTCTTCCTTAATGAAATGCTTTTTCCCCGAAGTGCTGAGGATGCAGCTTTTGCTTCTCTTATGCACTTACTTGTGGTTCTGAAGGGTGCTCATGAATCAGCATGATCAGAAGTTGCTTCTATTGGCTGGAACACTTTGCTGTATTAAACAGTATTATTTGTTTAATTAATTTATTTCTAATTGGAGGATAATTGCTTTACAATACTGTGTTGGCTTTTGCCATACAATGATGTGAATCAGCCAGAAGTATACATACGTCCCCTCCTTTTGAGTCTTCCCCCCATTCCTCTAGGTTGTCACAGAGCTCCGTGTTGACCTCCCTGCATCATACAGCAACTTCCCACTAGCTATCTATTTTATATATGGTAAAGCATATGTTTCAATGCTACTCTCTCAATTTTTCCCACTCTCTCCCTCCCCTACTGTGTCCAAAGTCTGTTCTCTATGTCTGTGTCTCTATTTTTGCCCCGGAAATAGGGTCCATCAACAGATGAACAGATAAAGAAGTTGTCATACTTATATACAATGGAATATTTCTCAGCCATAAAAAAAAACACATTTGAGACAGTTCTAGTGAGGTGGATGAGACTAGAGCCTATTAAACAGAGAGATGTAAGTCAGAAAGAGAAAAAAAATTGTATATTAATGCATATATATGGATTCTATAAAAATGGTACTGATGACTTAAAAAGATATATATTTATTTTAGACTCAGCCTGCATTGAAAGCAATATTAAGTTATCTTAACCACCAGGTGACATTGAAAATTGAATTGTAATAGTTTTATTTTTATTAAAGTGAAAGTGAATAAATTATTTTTAAAATTTCTATTGTAAATACATTTTAAACTGCTGATTACTAGTTTTGTATTATGCTTTTTTATTTTAGTAGGCTATTTTAGAGAAAAATAAGTGTTTTTGAAACCATATGAAGATAATTTTAGTTTGTGCTCTTATCTCACACTCTGTAAATAACATCGATTCTCTGTCAGTAGATTTGGGGGTAAAAGGGATGGAAGATGAAGACCTATATATTTTCACTGCAGTGAAAGTAAAGTGATCTGCAGACACTAACATTCAGATGGACAGTTCAAGAATGGTTCAGTAGTAGCAGCACGTAGGCCTAGTTGCTCCAAGGCATGTGAGATCTTAGTTCTCCAAACAGGGACTGAACCTGTGTCCCTTGCATTGGCAGGCAGATTCTTTACCACTGAGCCAACAGGGTAAGCCCCACATGCTGCTTGTATGCCTGCATGCTAAGTCACTTCAGTCATGTTCGATTCTTTGCAACTCTAAAGATTGTAGTCTGCCAGACTCCTCTGTCCATGGGAATCTCCAGGGAAGAATACTGGAATGGGTTGCCATGCCCTCCTCCAAGGGATCCTCCAAACAAGGACTGAACCCGGGTCTCTTGCAGCTCCTGCACTGCAGGTGGATCTTTACTGCTAAGCCAAGGGGGAACCCCCATGTGCTGCTTGCTGCTGCTAAGTTGCTTCAGTCGTGACCAACTCTGTGCAACCCCATAGACGGCAGCACACCAGGCTCCCCCGTCCCTTTGTTCAGTTCAGTTCAGTCACTCAGTCGTGTCCGATTCTTTGTGACCCCATGAATTGCAGCACGCCAGGCCTCCCTGTCCATCAGCAACTCCCAGAGTTCACCCAGACTCATGTCCATTGAGTCAGTGATGCAATCCAGTCATCTCATCCTCTGTCGTCCTCTTCTCCTCCTGCCTGCTGCCTGCAATCCCTCCCAGCATCAGAGTCTTTTCCAATGAGTCAACTCTTGGCATGAGGTGGCCAAAGTACTGGAGTTTCAGCTTTAGCATCATTCCTTCCAAAGAAATCCCAGGGCTGATCTCCTTCAGAATGGACTGGTTGGATTTCCTTGCAGTCCAAGGGACTCTCAGGAGTCTTCTCCAACACCACAGTTCAAAAGCACCAATTCTTTGGCGCTCAGCCTTCTTCACAGTCTAACTCTCACAACCATACATGACCACAGGAAAAACCACAGCCTTGACTAGATGAACCTTTGTTGGCAATGTCTCTGCTTTTGAATATGCTATCTAGATGAGTCATAACCTTCCTTCCAAGGAGTAAGCGTCTTTTAATTTAATGGCTGCAATAACCATCTGCAGTGATTTTGGAGCCTAAAAAAGTAGTCTGACACTGTTTCCACTGTCTCCCCAATTATTTCCCATTAAGTGATGGGACTGATGACATGATCTTCGTTTTCCGAATGTTGAGCTTTAAGCCAACTTTTTCACTCTCCACTTTCACTTTCATCAAGAGGCTTTTTAGTTGCTCTTCACTTTCTGCCATAAGGGTGGTGTCATCTGCATATCTGAGGTTATTGATATTTCTCCCGGCAATCTTGATTACAGCTTGTGCTTCTTCCAGCCCAGTGTTTCTCATGATGTACTCTGCATAGAAGTTAAATAAACAGGGTGACAATATACAGCCTTGACGTACTCCTTTTCCTATTTTGAACCAGTCTGTTGTTCCATGTCCAGTTCTAACTGTTGCTTCCTGACCTGCATACAAATTTCTCAAGAGGCAGGTCAGGTGGTCTGGTATTCCCATCTCTTTAAGAATTTTCCACAGTTTATTGTGATCCCCACAGTCAAGGGCTTTGGCATAGTCAATAAAGCAGAAATAGATGTTTTTCTGGAACTCTCTTGCTTTTTCGATGACCCAGCGCATGTTGTCAATTTGATCTCTGGTTCCTCTGCCTTTTCTAAAACCAGCTTGAACATCAGGAAGTTCACGGTTCACATATTGCTGAAGCCTGGCTTGGAGAATTTTGAGCATTACTTTACTAGCGTGTGAGATGAGTGCAATTGTGCGGTAGTTTGAGCATTCTTTGGCATTGCCTTTCTTTGGGATTGGAATGAAAACTGACCTTTTCCAGTCCTGTGGCCACTGTTGAGTTTTCCAAATTCGCTGGCATAGTGAATGCAGCACTTTCACAGCCTCATCTTTCAGGATTTGGAATAGCTCAACTGGAATTCCATCACCTCCACTAGCTTTTTTTGTAGTGATGCTTTCTAAGGCCCACTTGACTTCACATTCCAGGATGTCTGGCTCTAGGTCAGTGATCACACTTTCGTGATTATCTGGGTTGTGAAGATCTTTTTTGTACAGTTCTTCTGTGTGTTCTTGCCATCTCTTCTTAATATCTTCTGCTTCTGTTAGGTCCATACCATTTCTGTCCTTTATCGAGCCCATCTTTGCATGAAATGTTCCCTTGGTATCTCTAATTTTCTTGAAGAGATCTCTAGTCTTTCCCATTCTGTTGTTCTCCTCTATTTCTTTGCATTGATCGCTGAAGAAGGCTTTCTTGTCTCTTCCTGCTATTCTTTGGAACTCTGCATTCAGATGCTTATATCTTTCTTTGCTCCTTTGCTTTTCACTTCTCTTCTTTTCACAGCTATTTATAAGGCCTCCCCAGACAGCCATTTTGCTTTTTTGCATTTCTTTTCCACGGGAATTGTCATGATCCCTGTCTCCTGTACAGTGTCACGAACCTCATTCCATAGTTCATCAGGCACTCTGTCTATCAAATGTAGCCCCTTAAATCTATTTCTCACTTCCATTGTATAATCATAAGGAATTTGATTTAGTTCATACCTGTATGGTCTAGTGGTTTTCCCTACTTTCCTCAATTTAAGTCTGAATTTGGCAATAAGGAGTTCATAATCTGAGCCACAGTCAGCTCCTGGTCTTATTTTTGCTGACTGTATAGAGCTTCTCCATCTTTGGCTGCAAAGAATATAATCAATCTGATTTCGGTGTTGACAATCTGGTGATGTTCATGTGCAGAGTCTTCTCTTGTGTTGTTGGAAGAGGGTGTTTGTTATGATCAGTGCATTTTCTTGGCAAAACTGTATTATTCTTTGCCCTGCTTATTCCATATTCCAAGGCCAAATTTGCCTGTTACTCCAGGTGCTTCTTGACTTCCTACTTTTGCATTCCAGTCCCTTGCCATGGCTGCGCGGGCTCAGGAAGGCCTAGAGGAGCTCTCCCACATTGAAGGTCGGGACAGGCGGTGGTGAGGAGATACCCCCCATCCAAGATAAGGAGCAGCAGCTGTGCTTTGCTGGAGTAATCATGAAGAGATACCCCACACCCAAGGTAAGAGAAACCCAAGTAAGATGGTAAGTGTTGCAAGAGGGCATCAGAGGGCAGACACATTGAAACCATACTTACAGAAAACTAGTCAACCTAATCACACTAGGACCACAGCCTTGTCTAACTCAATGAAACTAAGCCATGCCCGTGGGGCCACCCAAGATGGGCGGCTCATGGTGGAGAGATCTGACAGAATGTGGTCCACTGGAGAAGGGAATGGCAAACCACTTCAGTATTCTTGCCTTGAGAACCCCATGAACAGTATGAAAAGGCAAAATGATAGGATACTGAAAGAGGAACTCCTCAGGTCAGTAGGTGCCCAATATGCTACTGGAGATCAGTGAAGAAATAACTCCAGAAAGAATGAAGGGATGGAGCCAAAGCAAAAACAATACCCAGATGTGGATGTGACTGGTGATAGAAGCAAGGTCCGATGCTGTAAAGAGCAATATTGCATAGGAACTTGGAATGTCAGGTCCATGAATCAAGGCAAATTGGAAGTGGTCAAACAAGAGATGGCAAGAGTGAATATCGACATTCTAGGAATCAGCAAACTGAAATGGACTGGAATGGGTGAATTTAACTCAGATGACCATTATATCTACTACTGCAGGCAGGAATCCCTCAGAAGAAATGGAGTGGCCATCATGGTCAACAAAAGAGTCTGAAATGCAGTACTTGGATGCAATCTTAAAAACGACAGAATGATCTCTGTTCATTTCCAAGGCAAACCATTCAATATCACAGTAATCCAAGTCTATGCCCCAACAAATAACGCTGAAGAAGCTGAAGTTGAATGGTTCTATGAAGACCTACAAGACCTTTTAGAACTAACACCCCCCCCCCAAAAAAAAATAGATGTCCCCCATCCCTTAGGGATTATCAAATTGATGAAAACTCCTTATAAAGGCAGGGTCTCCAGACCTGCCTAGAAAGTGAAAAATTATTATTCACTTAATTTTTGTTTCTTTCAAAAACTTCTTCGTGGGAAATATGAATGTTCTAGACTAGCAACAATAACATTCAGATCTTTCTCAGAGAGATTAATTTGTTTCTGATAAGCAGAACAACTATAACACATCAGAGTCTAGACTCGGCCTTGGATCCAAAGGAAAGAAGCCTTTGGTACAAGGAGAACTGTTTGTATGTTTCCCACTTCTTATGTTGGGACTAACACACTGAAACCAACATTTTATTGACATGAGAAAGAGTCATAAAAATTATTTACACTTGTTACTTTATTGCTATGTTAAAATTATGATTCTGATGCCTCAAAATTCTTTTCAGATTCATCAGCAAACTAGGTGCTTATTCCTTGCCCTCTTTTTCTTCTTTTCTTTATCCATCTTCTTCCCTTTCCTTTCCCTTCATTTTCCTCATGTCTTACTGCTCTCTGATTCTCCTTCTAGATGACTCTAGATTTGCTCTCATGACTGCTCTCCCCACTCTGTCCCCACTTCTTCCCACCGGAGATACACAGGTGCAGCCACGTCTGTCCCAGTGTGCCTCTCTCAGGATGCAGTAGTACACAGCGGTGTCTCTCAGGGTGACCTGGGGCAGGACCAAGGTGCTGGACTTTCTGTCTGAAGCTATGTGCAGAGAGGCCATGTTGCTGTTCACTGTGCCTCGTAAGCCGTGAATGACATACTGTGTATTCTGATTGGGATTTTGCCGATACCAATGCATATACTCATTTCCACCAATGGTAGAGTGGTTAGTTACAAGGCAGGTTTACATCCTCTCCTTCAGCACAATCCATGCAGCTAGGCTGGGTGGTCTTAGCATTAATCACAGTCCCTAAAGGGTCAAGAAAATAAAATTATCCCTTGACAACAAATCAGTGTAATTCTGTGGATCAAGGGCACAACACTCCCCAAACTGTCTGGACCTACCCCCTACTCCAGTGGTTTTATCTATGTCCTGAGAAATATTATTGATGTCTATTATATAGGGACCAAAGACACATGGCAAGAATCTGAGAACTCTTTATGCTTTATCCCAGGGTCCTTGGCTTAATAACCCCAGAGATTTCTTCCAACATGCGCACTGCTAATGTCTCTTCTGGATCATGGCTATGAATTAACCTGTTATATAGAAGTTTGTACTCCCTAGCAAATGCATAGATCTGTTCTCAATTCCATTGCTATAATGCTGAATAAAACATAGGGAGAGGAGTAGAGAACAAATGACCCTTTACGGTTCCTTGGCTTCAAAGTCATCCCTTGTAGACACAGAACACTTACCCAAGGTCAGAAAAACAGCTACTCCAATCACCAGCCTCATACTTCAAGGACAACCAGGATTGTGGGCTCAGAGTTCAGACTTGTGTCTGCTACTAGGCTTATTTCCAGAGAACAGAAACAATTGCTGCTATTAGAGACTTACAACCAGTGCAGGTATCTGTTGCAGTGTGTTGTTGCCAGGATCTGTCAGCCAATGATCAAGCAGTTCCTTGTCTAGGTCTTCCTGCCCTGTTTTAGTCATGTCCCCCAAAGAAGGAGAGACATCCCCAACTCACAGGGTGTGTGCTGCCATCCTCTGTGAAGTTTAAATTCTGGCTCTGGAAAAGGAACACCAATCACGATGGTGTGTCTATCCAGAACCACTGTTCTATCATTTCTTTTTCAAAGACATTTTCTAACGTTCCATGAAGCTTGTGGAACACACTGTTTAATCCCAGAAAAGTGTACTGAGCTGTGCATTGTAAAGAGATAAAAATTCCCATTCATGTACTAGCAAATGTATGTGAGATTTCAAAGTAGGCTGTGATTGCTCTGAGGGACAGGAAATATTAATAACATTGGGACAGAAAGCTAAATGTCTTGAGCTCAGACATTGGAGCTCAGCATCCTGAAAAGGTCCTTGGAATCATGCATCTGTCTCCATCTAGGCACACATTTCTCAATACATCTGTTCTTGATATAGTAACTGATGACACGGATGGTATTCTCCTCATCCTCCTTGAACAATGGTCTTTAATCCTTATGTCCTCTATGCCCATGTTTATAGGTGCTCTGCACCAAAGATGCTGAGACAGAGAGACACCAAGGATGCTGAGACAGAAAAGACAGATGGGAAAGCACCTTCTCTGGGGTGGAGAAGGGTTGAGGTGGATGATCCTGGCAGAAAAAGAGGAGTGAAGAGAAAAGAGCGTAAGCAAAAGGGAAGGGAAGAGTTAACCAGGGGTGGGAAATGGGAAAGCAATGTTTAGGAAGGTACATGGAAAAGGTTTAGGCTATAAGGCCATGATTCTCTGAATCCTTGACCACATGCACTCAACAAAGGATTATCAAATCAAGTTGTCTAAAGATGATGAAAATATTTTTTTTTCACTTTTCTGTGGAACATCGATGGAAAACATAAACTTCCTTTCCTTGATAGCCAGAAAAGATCACTGTTTCCAAATTACGCAGCCCTTCTAGTGACTGAACAAATGAACTGCAGAACTAAACTCCCACAGGATGTCAACCTTTTGAAATGTTTCTCAGATTGAAAGGTGAATATCCGTGGTCTCAGTTGGTAAAGGATCCATCTGCAGTGTAGGCAATGGGGATTCGATCCCTGGATCAGGCTAGCTTCCTGAAAAGGAAATGGCTACCCACTCCAGTTTTTTTCCATGATCCAGCGGATGTTGGCAATTTGATCTCTGGTTCCTCTGCCTTTTCTAAAACCAGCTTGAACATCTGGAAGTTCACGGTTCACGTATTGCTGAAGCCTGGCTTGGAGAATTTTGAGTATAACTTTACTAGAGTGTGAGATGAGTGTAATTGTGTGGTAGTTTGAGCATTCTTTTGCATTGCATTTCTTTGGGATTGGAATGAAAACTGACCTTTTCCAGTCCTGTGGCCACTGCTGAGTTTTCCAAATTTGCTGGCATATTGAATGCAGCACTTTTACAGCATTATCTTTTAGGATGTGAAATAGCTCAACAGAAATTCCATCACCTCCACTAGCTTTGTTGGTAGTGATGCTTTCTAAGGCCCACTTGACTTCACATTCCAGGATGTCTGGCTCTAGGTGAGTGATCACACTTTCGTGATTATCCTAGTCATGAAGATCTTTTTTATCCAGTTCTTCTGTGTATTCTTGCCACCTCTTCTTAATATCTTCTACTTCTGTTAGGTCCATACCATTTCTGTCATTTATCGAGCCCATCTTTGCATGAAATGTTCCCTTGGTATCTCTAATTTTCTTGAAGAGATCTCTAGTCTTTCCCATTTTGTTTTCCTCTATTTTGTTGCACTTATCACTGAGGAAGGCTTTCTTATGTCTCTGTGCTATTCTTTGGAACTCTGCATTCATTTGGGTATATCTTTCCTTTGCTCTTTTGCTTTTTGCTTCCCTTTTTTCACAGCTATTTGTAAGGCCTCCTTAGACAGCCATGTTGCTTTTTTGCATTTCTGTTTCTTGGGGATGGTCTTGATGCCTGTTTCCTATACAATGTAATGAACCTCTATCCATACTTCATCAGGCACTCTGTATCAGATCTAGTCCCTTAAATCTATTTCTCACTTTCACTGTATAGTCATAAGGGATTTGATTTAGGTCATCAAAAAAACAAGAGAGTTCCAGAAAAATATCTATTTCTGCTTTATTGACTATGCCAAAGCCTTTGACTGTGTGGATCACAATAAACTGGAAAATTCTGAAAGAGATGGGAATACCAGACCATCTGACCTGCCTCTTGAGAAACCTGTATGCAGCTCAGGAAACAACAGTTAGAACTGGACATGGAACAACAGACTAGTTCCAAATAGGAAAAGGAGTACATCAAGGTTGTATATTGTCACACTGCTTATTTAACTTCTATGCAGAGTACATCATGAGAAACGCTGGGCTGGAGGAAGCACAAGCTGGAATCAAGACTGCTGGGAGAAATATGAACAACCTTACATATGCAGATGACACTACTCTTTTGGAAGAAAGTAAAGAAGAACTAAAGAGCCTCTTGATGAAAGTGAAAAAGCAGAGTGAAAAAGTTGCCTTAAAGTTTAACGTTCAGAAAACTAAGATCATGGCATCTTGTCCCATCACTTCATGGCAAATAGATGGGGAAACAGTGGAAACAGTGGCTGACTTTATTTTTCTGGGCTCCAAAATCAGATGGTGATTGCAGCCATGAAATTAAAAGATGCTTACTACTTGGAAGGAAAGTTATGACCAACCTAGACAGCATATTAAAAAGCATAAATATTACTTTGCCAACAAAGGTCCATTTAGTCAAGGCTATGGTTTTTCCAGTGGTCATGTATGGATGTGAGAGTTGGACTATAAAGAAAGCTGAGTGTCGAAGAATTGATGCTTTTGAACTGTGGTGTTGGAGAAGACTCTTGAGAGTCCCTTGGACTGCAAGGAGATCCAGCCAGTCCATCCTAAAGGAGATCAGTCCTGGGTGTTCATTGGAAGAACTGATGTTGAAGTTGAAACTGCAATACTTTGGCCACCTGATGTGAAGAGCTGTCTCATTTGAAAAGCCCCTGATGCTAGGAAAGATTGAGGGCAGGAGGAGAAGGGGATGACAGAGGATGAGATGGTTGGATGGCATCACCAACTCCATGGACATGGGTTTGGGTGGATTCTGGTAGTTGGCGATGGACAGGGAGGCCTGGTGTGCTGCGGTTCATGGGGTTGCAAAGAGCCAGACACGACTGAGCGACTGAACTGTACTGAACTGAACCCACTCCAGTATCCTGCCTGCATAAATCCATGCACAGAAGAGTCCGGTGGGCTACAATCCATGGTGTCCCAAGAGTTGGACAAGACTGAGATACACACATCTTAGTTGCATGACCTCTGTTTTCATCTGTGTTTCCTTAGTTCTATACCACTCAACAAATTGTTTTCATTATTTGTGGCTCTTTGTCACACACCCTCAGTTGTTAGCTTCTTTGTAGTTTTCCTTTTGTCTTTTATCTTCCCATATTTAAAGTTTATTCAATGTTTATAAAGAGAGGTTGGTACACATAAAGCACTCAAGAGTTATCTGTTTTCTGAATGAGTAGATGAGTTGTTATTCATGAGCTTAGTGAAAGAAGTTATGCTGAACAACTTTTGAAATTATTCCAAAAGCAATCTTTCAATACTATAGAAGTCAAGTTAAACAAAAGACTCCAACAGGATAAATAGAGGGTTATATTCGTGGACAAAATTCAAGAACAGATAGCAAGCATCACAAGTCTAGGATGGAGGAAAATTAAACTGATGATATGGGAATAAATGTTATTCCCATATAAATATTTAACAAATATTCATAAATATTCTTTGATAGTCTTTTATGTGGCAGATCACACACACACAAGTCAATACCCACTACTACTGAAAATATAGGAACAACTAAAAATGAATTCATTTAAGCTATGTAGGAATATATTATTTTTCTATTTAGCAAAAGGTAGAAAAAAAACAAACTTTTTTGTTTCTTGGTTTCCTTGACTTTATTTTTTTAGAAGATTGTGCAATACATTTCAAAGTGGCATTTTAAATAATAACGAAAACCAAAAAAATGGAAACCAAAATATGGAGAATCTAAAAATAAGTTTCTTAGCCTATTGGCTCTTTTCAGAATTTTTAATTTTAGAAGATTATATCTTGACCATATGAGCTGAAGTTATCTTTCCTTGCTTGATGAAAACCAAATCAATGTACTTAATTTACTTCTAAAAAATCAAGAGAATTTGATGAAAGGCTAACGTCTCTGCATGATGAATACTCCCAACAATCCAAATATAAAAGAGAAATTCCCAAGTCTAATAAAGGGCATCAATGAAAATATCAAAGTCAATATTACTCCCTACAGGATCATAAACAAGACAGGTACTTCTATTCACTGTCTTAATGGAGGGCCTGGGGTCAAACCAGGGAAGAAAATAAGATATATTAAGTTTGAAAAGGAGAAGCAAAACTATTTTAATTTACAGATCATAAGTTTATGCATGTAGAAAATACCAAGTACCTCTAAACAAGCTGTTTAAGAGCTAGAACCTATTAATGCATTGTTACAGTCACCAAACACAAAAATCAATTTTATTTCTAGATTCTACCAAAAACATTAGAAAATGCAATTAAGACTGTTCTATACAGGGAGGCCTGGCGTGCTGTGATTCATGGGGTCGCAGAGTCGGACACGACTGAGCGACTGATCTGATCTGATACATCTTTGTCTCTTTTTCTGTCTCACGTACAGGGCTATCATTACCATCTTTCTAAATTCCATATGAAACATGTATAATACCATATAAGAAACGAATTACCAGTCCAGGTTCGATGCAAGATACAGGATGCTTGGGGCGGGGCAACTGGGATGACCCAGAGGGATGGTACAGGGAGGGAGGTGGGAGGGGGGTTCAAGATGGGAAACACGTGTACACCTGTGGTGGATTCATGTTGAAGTATGGCAAAACAAATACAGTATTGTAAAGTAATTAACCTCGAATTAAAATAAATAAATTTAAATTAAAAAATAAATTTAAAAAATGTAAAGGCTTAAAAAAAAGATAATGCAATTAAAATGTCATTTATCAAATGTTTGGGAACTAATTTTATATAAGGTATGCAAGACCTCTTCTTGATTCCTCTCCAATAAGTGGTGACCAGTCCTTGCCACCTACAGACACTGTCAGGAAAGACCATTTCCTAAGGCTGATCAATGAAATAGTGTTTTCAAAACCCCAAACAAGAGGTTGGTACCATCTGTTTGGCTGTTGAACTAAATCTGTTCTCATATTGACAGGTATCCTAGCTCTGTTCTGGCTATTTCAGGGCATAATTAATTCCCTGTATCCACATTTTTCTTAACCCAATTAGTCCTAGCTCTGGATTTGATGCTGTGCATTTAGGTCAATTAAGGTAAAAAAGCCATACGAAATAAAAGATAAAATTGTTACAAGTAGCCCTGCTTCCCAGGTGGCTCAGTGGTAGAGAGTCTGCCTGCCAACCAGGTGGACTATTTTTATTTACACATCATACATTTGTACATGTAGAAAATACCCCTGCATTGGGAAGATCCCCTAGAGAAGGGAGGGGCAACCGACTCCAGTGTTCTTGCCTGGGAAATCCCATGGACAGAGGAGCCTGGCGGGCTACAGTCCATGGGGTCGTGAAGAGTTGGACATGACAGAGACTAAACAACAGCAACGATGCAAGTCCTCTAGAAAAATCTTAACATTAACAAAAGAAATTAGAGAGGACCTAAATTAATGAAAGAAATTAGAGAAGACATAAATAAAGAGGTTATGGATCTAAAGACTCCATATGTTAAGATGTCAATTGTCCTAAATGAATTCATAAATTCAACACAATCCCAATCAAATTACCTCAATCTCTTGTGGTAGAAGCTATTCTATACCTTACGTGGAAGTGCTAAGACCTAGAATAAGCCTTGAATAAGACCAAGAAAACATGATTTGCATTTCCAGATTTCAAAATGTGTATGAAGCCCCAGTAATTAAGATAGAATGGTCTGTTGGTATGAGGATAAAATAAACAGAATCGAGTCCAAAAAGAGGTCATAATGTATGTGTCATCAATTTTTTTTTTTTTTTCCTCTTAAAGTGCCTGTGCAGCTCCACTGGGGGAAAGTTGGTCTTTCTAGTATAATAGCTAGAATAATTGGCTATTTTTATTTTTTAAAAGTAGCAGTGTTTTGTAGCTTTCTGTGTTTAAGTTCTGTACATGTTTTCTTAGATTTATGCCTAAGGATTTAGGGTCTTTCTTGATCCACTGTAAATAGTATTATATTTTTAATTTAGGTATCCACATGTTTACTGATAGTATATAAAAATGCATTTTATTTTGTGTGTTTACCTTATATATCCTGAGACCTTCTGAACCCACTTAATAGTTGTAGGAGTTTTGGAGGGCATATTCTTTGGGATTTTCTACATAGATAGAAAATAGTGGTGATGTGACTGCCTTTCTGGCTTAAAAGATTATTTATATATTTATTTGCTCTACTGCACTGGCTACAACGTCCAGCACTGTGCTGAAGGAGAGTGATTAAAGTGGATTTTCTCCCTTTGTTCCCTTCCTTAGGGAAAAGTATAGTCCTTTACCAGAAAACATGCTAAGAGCTGTTGAGGAACTCCTCCATTATTCCTGTGTTTCTTAGAGTTTTCACCATGGTTGACTATTGGATTTTGGCAAATGCTTTTTCTACACATTGCTGCTGATGAACTAGCTCATCTTATTGTTGACTCATAACTCCTCCACTTCCCATTAGATGTCCTCCTCATCTTCTTTGTCTTGGGCCAAGTATGCATGTAGCATGATAGCAAATGACACCCATTTCTCTTCAAAGTCACCCACTATTGTGAGACTGAAGGAAGTGAGGGACAGACAAGTCTGTGGGTTCCAGTTGTCCTCATAGTTCAAGTATGACTTTGTCTGTCACAGTTTGTTCATGTTTTGTCCCCATTATACTTTCCTTTGCAAATGTTACCCTCAGTTCAGTTTTGTTCAGTTCAGTTGCTCAGTTGTGTCCGACTCTTTGCGACCCCATGGACTGCAGTATGCCAGGCTTCCCTGTCCATCACCAACTCCCAGAGCTTAATCAAACTCATGTCCATTGAGTCAGTGATGCCATCCAGCCATTTCATCCTCTTTCATCCCCTTCTCCTTCCACCTTCAATCTTTCCCAGTTTCAGGGTCTCTTCCAATGAGTCAGTTCTTTGCACCATGTGGCCAAAGTATTGGAGTTTCAGCTTCAGCATCAGTCCTTCCAGTGAATATTCAGGACTGGTTTCCTTTAGGATGGACTGGTTGGATCTCCTTGCAGTCCAAGGGACTCTCAAGAGTCTTATCCAACACCACAGTTCAAAAGTATCAATGTTACTCTAATCTGACTTAAAGTGAATTTAGTCTCGACACCAGATATAAAGATAAGAACTTTGTACAGACTCGTCCACCAGCTCTAGCCATTGCCTGAGGTCTAATCCCTAGAACTAATCTCTTATTCTACATCACCCATGGTTCTGCTTTTCTGATTGTGCCCTGACACAAAGTCTAAGAGGAAAGGATTAAGGAAATAGTTTTGATGGTGACTCCACACAACTAGACCAGGTTTGTGATGAAGTAAAACTGCCAGTTTAAAGTATTTATGGGGCAAGTTTTCAAATTTAGACAACTTTACACATGTTCTGTACAGTTGATTTAAAGTCAAAAATTCAAGAGGAGAATATATTAGTAGAAAGTTACTCTGGACACCTGTTTCCAAATAACATAGAAGGTGCCTTAAACTAGAACTAAATCTTCTGATCCAGACCACAACTTAAATAACCACAGGACTATCATTTCTTGTCTGGGGTCTGTGGGTGTGCATTTCAGCTGGGGTCTTGCAGCAGAGGGGCTCTCTCTTACTAAGCTCTGGGGTTTTTGTACAGCTTTTCCTATTACTTCAAGCACTGTGAGTTCACAGAGAGCACAGAAGTACTTTGCAGAGTCTTGCAGTTGTAAAGCTGAAATGGTGAGGCTTATGGATTTATCTGCTTTCTTAAAGTTTACAGAGTAGCGGTCTTTCTTTGCATTTGTGACTAATGATCCTTGACGAATAACATAAGTCATCTGTCCACTGGGAAGTTGCTTGTACCAGAAAAGGTAGTAAGCATTCCAATTTGTTTCATACCGACAATTCAGAGTGACTGACTGCCCCACTTGGCTGGATACATCTGACTGGTCTTGAGTAACTTTCTGAGCCACACCAGATCCTGTGGGGGGGGGGGGGGGGAATCAGAAAGCAAAGATGAAGCAGTGAATAAAATAGTGTAGGAGTTATTTAGGATCCAAAGACAAAAAATTGAAATCCTTTGATGCCTGCTTTTCTCCAGTCCTCCTTTCCTCCCCACGTCCCTGTGAAGCTCCACATGCCTGTGTGCAGTCCTTTCACCCTGAACACTCGCACCCATGTTTGGAAGCCTTCCTACCAGAGAAGGTGATGGCCAGGAACACCCAGAGCAGACTGGAGAGCAGCATGAGGCATGGATTCCCCTGTTCAAATGTGCTTAGTTCTGCCTCAAGCTGAGAGTTCAGTGTCTTTGAGTGCCTGGCAGCACATATACATACTACTCGGTACTGTGTGACTCCCCGCAACAGGAAGTGGGGGCTCTCATGTTCATAAACCACGTGGTCTGTGCACACATGGGAAAAAGTCTGGCTCACCACAAACCTTTACTTTGCTTGTCTTTCCCGGGTCATTAAATTAGGCAGATCCTGAAAGAAGGCATGAAAAAAGCAATTAGTATTAAAATTTGAGTGGAGGAGAACTGAATATTAGACAAGTTGACGTCCATTGATAAATATTCAGCAAAATAGTTTTGCCATCCTGTTTAAGATATAATTTACTATAGCCTATGAAACTTTCTGTAATCTACTAACAGGTCGTTCATTTAGCCTATTCTTACTTTTCTACACCCAGAATGTAATGACTCTTTTAAAAAACTTGCAGATCTTAGGCTTCTTGGTGAATGGAAATTTTATTCAAAATCATTAATATATCTCTGTCTTTGTATTGAGTTTTGTGACTCTATTTAGGTTTTTCAATAAATGAAATTACTTCACCATGAAATAATAAAAAAAATCAGTTCATCTGACTTTCAGCATCTATCCAGTTTTAAATTTTGAATGAAATTATACAGTAATAAAATATTCTTTTGAAATTTGAAATTGAGTCTTATTTATTAGACTTTGAGGAAGATCAGGATATTCACTCCTGTCCCCTCCACTTATAGAATTGCATTTATTAGACCATGTGTCCTGGCATTGTCCTGATGTCACATTTTCTATGTCATTGGTCCCAAGTGTTCAGTCTCACTTGTTAACGGCTCATTATTTTTCTCTTTGTAAAATAAATTCAAGATAATATGCCAGAACTTTCTGTGACATAATGCTGTAATGTCCTCCTACAAAAATTGGTATCTACAGGTTTTAAAAACTTTTTTGTTGTTGTTCAGTCACTAAGTCATGTCCAAACTTTGTGACCCCATGGACTGCAGCACCCCAGGCTACACTGTACTTCAATATCTCCCAAAGTTGCTCTAATTCATGTCCATTGTGTCAATGATGTTATCTAACTACCTCATCCTCTGCTGTACCTTTCTCCTCTTGCCCTCAATCTTTCCCAGCATCAGAGTTTTTCCAATGAGTCAGTTCTTTGCATAAGGTGGCCAAAGTATTGGAGCTTCAGCATCAGTCCTTCCAGTGAATATTCACAGTTGATTCTATTAGGACTGACTGGTTTGTCCTCCTTGCAGCCCAAGGGACTCTCAAGAGCTTTCTCCAGCACCACAATCCAAAGGCATCAATTCTTCAGCCTTCAGCCTTATTTATGGTCCAATTCTCACACCACACATGACAACTGGAAAAACCATAGCCTTGATTATACAGACCTTTGTCAGCAAACTGATATGTGTGCTTTTTAATATGCCATCTTAAGCTTCTTGGGGGCACAAGTGCTTAAGAACACGCTTGCAAACTCAGGAGACATAAGAGATGTGGGTTTGATCCCTGGGTCAGGAAGATCCCATTGAGGAGGGCATGGCAACCCACTCCAATATTCTTGCCTGGAAAATCTCATGAACAGAGGAGACTGGAGGGCTACGGTTCATAGGGATGCAGAGCCGGACACGACTGAAGCAACTTAGCCCACCTGCTGGTTTGTCATATCTATTCTTCCAAGGAGCAAGCATCTTTTAATTTCATGGCTTCAGTCACCATCCATAGGGATTTTGGAGCCCACGAAAATTAAATCTGTCACTACTTCTACTTTTCCCCCTTCTATTTGCCATGAAGTGATGGGACCAGATGCTGTGATCTTAGATTTCTGAATGTTGAGTTTCAAGCCAGTTTTTTCACTCTCCTCTTTCACACTCAAGAGGCCCTTTAGTTCCTCTTCATTTTCTCCCATTAGAGTGGTATCGTCTGCATATCCAAGGTTTTTGACATTTCTCCCAGCAATCTTGATTCCAGCTTGTGATTCATCCAGCCTGGCATTTTGCATGTTATAATCTGCATATAAGTTAAATAAGAGGACTGACAATACAGCCTTGATGTACTCCTTTCCCAATTTGGAACCAGTCGGTTGTTCCATGTCCTGTTCTAACTGTTGCTTCTTGACCTGCATACAGGTTTCTCAGGAAACAAGTAAGGTGGGCTGGTATTTTCATTTCCTCAAGAATTTCCAGTTTGTTGTTAAACACACAAAGTTTTTAGTGTAGTAATTGAACAGATGTTTTTCTGGAATTCCTTTGCTCTCTCCATGATCCCATGAATGTTGGCAATTTGATCTCTGGTTCCTCTGCCTCTTTGAAACCCAGTTTGTATATCTGGAATTTCTTGGTTCACGTACTGCTGAAGGCTAGCTGAAGGATTTTAAGCATAATCTTACAAGGCATGTGAAATGGGTACAATTGTATAATAATTTGAACAATTTTTGTGATTACCCTTCTTGGGACTGGAATGAATACTGACCTTTTCCAATCCTGTTCAAACAGTATATATCAATACTACAGAACTTAATGATTTAAGTTTTGTATACTGTACATGATCATGAAGTATGTATCTCTCAATCCACCAGGCCCCTCTGTCCATGGAATTTTCCAGGCAAGAGTACTGGAGTGGCTTGCCATTGCCTTCTCCAATTTTAATAGATAAATTCATTTAAAAGAACCAAAAGCAAACAAACAAGTAAAAAGGAAGTATAGACACAGTCTTCAAAACAGTGCCAGTTCTTAGAATTTAAGTTCAAAAGAGCTCATTAATGAGTGATGCAGGGAGGAGAGTTTATATGAGGTTGAACCATATATTCTTCTGAAACATATGAACTCTGAGTGACAGGCAGCTGATGTCCTAGTTTCTAATTATTTACAAGGAAGCAGGGGAGACCACAGGTGCCCAGAGCAGTCTGGGGAACAGCAAGATAATACATATATTATATGTATCAGTATATTATATCTTGGAGAAGGCCGTGGCACCCTACTCCAGTACTTTTGCCTGGCAAATCCCATGGATGGAGGAGCCTGGTGGGCTGCAGTTCATAGGGTCGCTAAGAGTCGGACATGACTGAGCGACTTCACTTTCACTTTTCACTTTCATGCATTGGAGAAGGAAATGGCAACCCACTCCACTATTCTTTCCTGGAGAATCCCGGGGACAGGGGAGCCTGGAGGGCTGCCGGCTATGGGGTTGCACAGAGTCGGACACGACTGAAGCAACTTAGCAGCAGCAGCAGCAGCAGCATATAATATTTATCACATGTTTTATAACCACCTTTTTATGCATAGTTGTGAAATTGGTCACATTTGTAAATTCTTATTACCACCACTAAAATTAAGGTACAGAACCATTCCACCACCCTAAAGAACTTGTTTTGCCAAACATCCCCACCTCTGCAACCCTTGAAAACTGCTGATGCCTTGGTTTCCAATTATTTGTAACTAGGCAGAAGAGACCACAAAGTCCCACAACAGCCTGGGGAGCAGCTTGATATTCTAAAATATATATGCTAATATAATAATTACATATACATACAAGGAAATTCATATTGCCAAAATTTTATTAAAATACAGATTGCGATCTGATACCTCAGTTTTATATGCACTCTGGTTTTGATGCATAGCTCTGTGAAACTTTATCACATGTATAGGATCTTGTTACCAGCATTAAAATCATGACATAGAATTGTTCCATCTCTCTAAAGAAACCCTCTTGGCACACCCTCCTGAGGCCTGCAATTTTTTACAATCCAGGTCACTACTGATCTTCTTTCATCTCTGTATTTTGTCCTGTTGAGACTGTTGAATAAGCAGAATCACACTATGTATACAATCATAATAATCCAGTAGGTGTAATCATACACCATGTAGCCTCTGAGATTGTTTTTTACTCAGCATAACATCCTGAGATCCATCTAGACTACTGCATATATCAATAATCTTTACCTTTTAATCACTACAGACTGTCCCCAACTTAATTTAGGATAATTCAATTTAGGATTTTTGACTTTACAGTAGTGAGAAAGTGGTATGTTTTCAGTAGAAACCATATTTGGAATATTGAAGTTTTACCTTTTCCTGGGCTAGCAACATGCAGTATTATGTTTCCTGGTGATTCTGGGCAGCAGCAGTGAGCTGAGCTCCTGGCCAGCCTCAAAATCATGAGTGTAAACAACCAACACATTTACAGCCATTTCGTACCCATATAACCACCCTGATTTTCACTTTCAGTACAGTACTCAACACATTCATAAGATTTTCATCATTTTAGTATAAAAGAGACTGTGTGAGACAATTTTTTCCCAATTGTAGGCTGCTGTAAGTATTGGCCACATTTAAGGGAAGCTACCGCTTCCCTGATAGCTGAGTTGGTAAAGAATTTGCTGCAAAGCAGGACACCCTGGTTTGATTCCTGGGTTAGGAAGTTCCTCTGGAGAAGGGATAGGCTACCCACTCCAGTATTCTTGGGTTTCCCTTGTGGCTCAGCTGGTTAAGAATCCACCTGCAATGCAGGAGACCTGTGTTCGATCCCTGGATTGGGAAGATGCCCTGGAGAAGGCAAAAGCTACCCAGTCCATTAGTCTGTCCTGGAGAATTCCATAGACAGTCCATAGGGTTGCAAAGAGCTGGACACGACTGAGCGACTTTCACTTTCAAGGGAAGCTAGGTTAAATATATTATTAGATGGGTTATCATTTTTAAAGTTTTAATTTATTTTTATTGAAGTATAGTTTCTGCAGTGCAGCAAAGAAAATCTGTTATACATGTATACGTTGATCTCCACTCTTTTTTAGATTTCCTTCCCATATTAAATGAACTTTTGACTTACTATTGTTTCAACTGAAAATGATTTATTGCAAAATACCCCTACTGAAGTTGAGAAAGATGCATAAATAGTATCTCATTGTGTAAATGTAGTGCAGGATATTTATCTGTTCATTCAGTGAGGATCACTGGTTAATTTCCAGTACTAATGTACATATTTTTGTATGAACATAAAGTTTTCCTTTCTCAAGCATAAATACCCAGGAGTGTGATTGCTGGGTTGTTCAGTAAGTGAATATTTAAGTTTATGTGAAACTCTTGGATTGTTTTCTAGAATGACTGGGCAATTCACCCACCAGCAATACATGAGTGATCTGATTTCTCTACTTCCTTGCCAGAACTTGGTATTATCAGTATTTTTCATTTTAGCCCTTATGATAGATGTAAAGTGGTTTCTCTTTGTAATTTTAATTTGGATTTCCCTAATATAATTTTAGGGGTATATTCCTTGGATTTTCTACATAGATAATCATGTTACCAGCAAATGGTGGCAGTTTTACTTTTTCTTTCAACTCCATTAGATTGTTACATCTACTTTCTTTATTGCACTGGCTCCAATATCTAGCACTGTACGGAAGGAGTGATGAGAATGGACACTGGTTTTGTTCTCTTTATTAGAGAAAATCATAGTCTTTTACTAGTAAGAATACCATTAGCTATTGAGGAGATTCCCCACTCTTCTTGTGTTGCTCAGAGTTTTCACCATAACTGACTACTGAATTTTTGCAAATCCTTTTTTTATGACTAGATTAATATGATGATATGATTTTTCTTTTCTACCTTGTTAATATGGTGAATTCCATCCATTGATTTTCAATATTAAAGTGTCTTGCACCCTGAAGGAAATTACACTTGTGCTCAGTATATTATTCATTTTATATATCAGTGAATTTTACTTGATAAAATATTTTCAGAAATTTGTGTCTATCTTCAAGATAAAAGATATTTCCCTGTAGTTTTTGGTTCTTTATGGTCTTTGTATGATTTGGGTATCAGGGTAATATTAGCCTCATAAAATAAGCGGAATATTATTTCTATTTTCTGCAAGAAATTGTGTATAATTCAATGTTTGACATAATTCTTCAGTAACACTGAGTCTGGGGATTTTTTTAAATTAAAACTTCAATTTCTTCACAGACATCATGACTTCAGCTTTATCTGGCCCCTGCTGTGAGGACAGATGAGGAGGAGCAACCGCTGGAGCCCACAGTGAGGTTTGGGGACAGGCAGCAGGTGCTTCCAGAGCACTGTGCCCCACGCAGAAGTAGGTTCCTGCATCTGAGAGCTGGGCAGCAGCGAGGTGCAGGGAGCTGTGCTGTTTGGACTCTCCAAGCTGACCTGTTCATCTCCGCTGCATCTTCACTTCTCCACCCTTAACTAATATCATCAAGAGGACAAGACTGCCCCCAGGGCTCTGCTTATACCACTGTAAGCTTCTTAAAATGCTTGAGGAATTGCAGTATGTGGTGAAGTTCTCTCCTTCTTGCAGAAGCAAGAATTCAGGGAAATGCTTTATCTGTTGTCCATTATTTCTGTTCAGAAAAGCAATGGGAAGTAACAGAGTAAGTCTGATTAGATTTTATTCTCTCAGCTATAATGGTCTCTTTCATTCTTCTTGTGTATTTTCTCCTTCTTTCCATGTCTCCTTCCCCAATTCCATCTCCCACATTTTAGTTTTTATGTTTTTCTCAACATCCTGCTCTCAGTCAGAAAATCCCACTCCTACAATTGCCTGCAGATAAGATTCCTCTGTGCTGAATTTTCTGGGAGCAATCAGGGAAACCCTAAACTCATGTGATATTTGTATCCATAAGATCAACACAGGTCCTAACAGTAGCATCTCCCTTTTCTTCCTCTTCAGAAAGAGTTGCTGAATCTGCCGGCTCCTAAAAGAGTTTCCTTTGCATAAGCTTCTTCCAGACCTATAGAAATGTAGCCTATGTTGCCTTTTGGAAAGAAAATAGAAAGGGTGACTACAATTTGAGGCAGCCAATCAGACTCACTACCTTATTACCATCTTTTTATATGCTTATTTCCTTACCACATAGCTCTCCGATGAAGTGTCTGTGTAAATCTATCCTCCAGTTTTCAACTGGATTGTTTTCTTCCTGCTGAGTCTAGAGGGTTCATTGTATTCTGAATACAATCTTTTGATGAAAATGTATTTTGCAAATATTTCCACAGAATGACAGTTCCTTCTCTTAACAGTGTCTTTTGCGGAGCAAACATTTTTAATTTTGATGAAATCTAAGTTTGTTTATGGGTCGTGCTCTTAGTGTCATGTCAAAATTCTTTTTGTCTAGCCCTAGATCATGAAGATATTCTCTTATGTTTTTCCTAAAAGATTTGGCAATTTCACATTACACTTGGATGTATGGTTCATTTTGAGGCTGTACCCACATTTTTGTATAAGGTGTGATATTTAGGCCGAGCTTCAATTATTTCCCAAGAATATCCTATTGTCCCAACATCATTTTCTCATAAGACTGTGCTGCCTCCATTGAACTGTCTTTGCACTTTGTCAAAAAATAAATCTTCCCTACTTGTGTAAATTTACTTCTATACACTTACTCAGTGACATAAACTTGTTAATTATATTCTTTTATTACCCTTTTAACATTATTGAACTTGTAGAATAACTTTCTTTTTAGTTACTTATATTTATAATTTGTGTTTTTTTCTTTTTCCCTTGATAATTCTACCTAGAAATATTTCAATTTTATTGATCATATTAACAAAATTAACTTTGTATTTCATGGCTATTCCTATAGCTTTCTTTGTATTTCACCAATCCAACATTTTATTATTTACTTCTTTCAGTTTATGTTGGGTTTAATTCGCTTCTCTATCATCTTTCGCTGAAAGCCTACATGATAGTTTTTCAACCTTTTTTCTTTTGTTAAATAAGCATTTTAAAAGATAAATTTCCTTTTATGTATTATTTTAGCTGCATCTCCTACATATTTATATAATATGCTCTCACAATATTTACTTTCAAAATATTTTCTAAAGTCATAGTAATTGTTCCTTTAACCTATGGTTATTTTTAAGTTAGTGCATATATTCCAAATATTTGAGAGTTTCTACAGACATCTCTTTGTACTAGATATTCTGTATCATCTCCATTTTGAAGAATAAATTCTATATAATTTCAGTTTTCTTAAATATATTAAGATTTTTATGACCAGATTGTGTGTGTGTGTGTGTGCATGTGTATTTCATCTACACAGCAAGGTGTGGCTGCAGCTCAGCTGCAGGTTTGGGTACAGGTTGCAGGGGAGCACCCGGCACTTGCTGCACAGATGTAGGTGGCTGAGTCGCCAGGCTGGGAAGTTGCGATGTGCAATGCGAGCTGTTTGGCACTCTTATTGAGGGAAACTGTGAAACTTCCATCTTCCATTTCATTCATAACTGAACGTATGGCTATCAAGAATGCAGGTCCTTTACCAGGATATTTCCAGTGCCACAGGAGATAGTCAAACGTACCCTTCTCATAACTACAGTTCAGAATGGAAATCTCTCCTTCTTGGACTGTCAAAGATTGAGGGCTCTGTTTCACCTGCTCTTGATCACTTTTTTCCTTCTGTTGTCCACTCACCCCTACTTAAAGAGATTAAAAAGTCATTAGTTCCACAGACATCTATTTCTTTCTTGGAGTTTCTGTCTGCATGAGCTTGTTTGTAATCCAATTTTCTCGGTCCACTTAATTGATGAGATATCCTAGGTTTTCTCCTCCACAACTCACAGCCTAGTTGAAGCCACAGAAGCGAAAATGATGCTCCCAGTATCTTGTCCAATGTTTCTGGCATCAGTGCTCAGTGGCAACTCAGGTTCCTCTTCTGCCCTTCTCAGCCAGCTAGAACTCTAAGTTCATATCTGCCTTAATTCTTTCAGTAGGCCCCACCCTCTCACAAACTGGAGAATATCTTTATTGGAGTGATTTCATTTAATTCCTTTCACTTTTTAACATTTTTGAGTTCACCATGTGTACTTAGTCACTCAGTCAGTCCAACTCTTTGAGACCCCATTGACTGGAGCCCGCCAGGCTCCTCTGTCCATGAGATTTCCCAGTGTTTCCCAAGAATACTGGAATGGGTTACCATTTCCTCCTCCAGAGGTTCTTGCCAACCCCGGGATCAAACCCATGTCTTCTGCATCTCCTCCATTGGTTGGCAAATTCTTTACTACTGAGAAGCTGTGGTTAAATATTTATTTTAATTCTATCCTCTTATCAACTACTCTGCTAGTTCCCAGTTAGAAGTTTCTAGTGCAGAAGGAGATACATGTTGAGAAGGAATGATAAAGACCAAAGTCCATAATCTGTAGGGCCAAAAAGTGTCTGTGGTTAAAACTGTACTGATAAAGATGAGTACAGATGAGCACTGCAGATGCCCTGTGGTCGCCTCACGGTGTGACTGTGGCTGGGGGAGGGGCTGAGCCCCACGGAGGGTTTGTGTAGAGGCTGCAGGTGCCTGGGGAGCACTGTGCTGCACAGCACAGAAGTAAGTGCCTGAGTCTGTGGTCTGTGACGAGGAAATGTGCAGTGAGCTGCGGCCTTCTTTAGGAACTGTCGTGGCATTTAATCTTCCATCCTGCTTTGTCCCTGAAGGAATTTAAAAAGGTGGATGATGCAGCCCCCAGGGTTCTGAAGATTCCAATTCACACTCTGTGAGGAAGTGGAAAAATTACACCGAAGCGTGTAGCTGGCTGCCTTCTGGAGACTCAGGGCTGGAGGACTCTGCTCCACATCCACTCCTTGCACACCTGATGAGGAAAGAGAAACAGTCACTGGTGAGGGTCACTGTAACTCCTACTAAACCCTGAAAGTGCCCTCCCCCATCCCCATAGATGATGAGAAGGATAAAAAGTCTGCAGGACTTGTCAGCTCCTCTCCCTCCCCCAACAATAGAGCAGCGCCTCATTCCTTCAGATCCCCTGTGGGGCAGTCCCAACTCACAGCAAACCTGGGCAAACAGAAGCCCCAGCACAGTGCCTGCTAGCCTCTTCATGATGCTTCCTCTTCTTGTTGGGACATTTTCACTGCAAGATACTTAACTAAACCCTGAGGGAGTGAGTGTCATAAGTCATTCCTGCTACTGCAGCCAATCAGCTCACCCAACAAATCCTGCTCAGGTGACACTGACAGGACGCCCCACCCTCCCACCGCAGCCAACTCAGAATGTGCTGCCAGGGGTCGAGTGAGAGAAGGAAATAGATCATTATTTTATGACTTAAGGGATACTTTCTGAGAACATTTCAGAGAAGGCAGACCCTGATTAGGAATTTGGGAGAATTTTAAGGAAAAGAAAGCAAAAATTATATAGCCCCATCTTTCTCTCACGTGGCATGGATGCAGTAGATTCTTCCTTAATGAAATACTGTTTCCCAGAAGTGCTGAGGATGCAGCTTTTGCTTCTCTTATGCACTTACTTGTGGTTCTGAAGGCTGCTCATGAATCAGCATGATCAGAAGTTGCTTCTATTGACTGGAACACTTTGCTGTATTAAACAGTATTATTTTTTTTAATTAATTTATTTCTAATTGGAGGATAATTGCTTTACAATATTGTGTTGGCTATTGCCATACAATGATGTGAATCAGCCAGAAGTATACATACGTCCCCTCCTTTTGAGTCTTCCCCCCATTCCTCTAGGTTGTCACAGGGCTCTGTGTTGAGCTATAATGCTAAATAAAACACAGGGAGAGGAGTAGAGAGCAAATGACCCTTTACAGTTCCTTGACCTCAAAGTCATCCCTTGTAGACACAGAACACTTATCCAAGGTCAGAAAAACAGTTATTCCAATCACCAGCCTCATATTTCAAGGACAAACCAGGATTGTGGGCTCAGAGCTCACACTTGTGTCTGCTCCTATGCTTGTTTCCAGAGAACAGAAACAACTGCTGCTGTTAGAGACTTAAAACCAGTGCAGGTATCTGTTGCAGTGTTGTTGCCAGGATCCCTCAGCCAATGATCAAGCAGTTCCCTGTCTAGGTCTTCCTGCCCTGTTTTAGTCACATCCTGCAAAATGGCGAGACATCCCCAACTCACAGGGTGCTGACTGCTATCCCTTGTGAAGTTTAAAGTCTGGCTCTGGAAAAGGAACACCAGTCATGATGGTGTGCCTATCCAGAACCATTGTTCTATCATTTCTTCTTCAAAGACATTTTCTAACGTTCCATGAAGCTTGTGGAAAACATTGTTTAATCCCAGATAATTGTACTGAGCTGTGCATTGTAAAGAGATAAAAATTCCCATCCATGTTCTAGCAAATGTATGTGAGATTTCAAAGTAGGCTGTGATTGCTCTGAGGGACAGGAAATATTAATAACATTGGGACAGAAAACTAAACGTCTTCAGCTCAGACATTGGAGCTCAGCATCCTGAAAAGGTCCTTGGAATCATGCATCTGTCTCCATCTAGGCACACATTTCTCAATACATCTGTTCTTGATATAGTAACTGATGACACAGATGGTATTCTCCTCATCCTCCTTGAACAATGGTCCTTAATCCTTATGTTCTCTATGCCCATGTTTGTAGGTGCTCTGCACCAAAGATGCTGAGACAGAGAGACACCAAGGATGCTGAGACAGAAAAGACACAAGGGAAAGCAAACTATCTGGGGTGGAGAAGGGCAGAGGTGGATGATCCTGGCAGAAAAAGAGGAGTGAAGAGAAAAGAGCGTAAGGAATAGGGAAGGGAAGAGTTAACCAGGGGTGGGAAATGGGAAAGCCATGTTTAGGGAGGTACATGGAAAAGTTTTAGGATATAAGGCTATGATTCCCTGAATCCTTGACCACATGCACTCAACAGAGGATTATAAAATCAAGTTGTCTAAAGATGATGAAAATCTTTTTTTTTTTTTCCTTCACTTTTCTGTGGAACATCGATGGAAAACATAAACTTCTTTTCCTTGATAGCCAGAAAAGACCGCTGTTTCCAAATGACACAGCCCCCTCTACGGACTGAATAAATGAACTGCAGAGCTAAACTCCCACAGGATGTCAACCTTTTGAAATGTTTCTCAGATTGAAAGGTGAATATCCCAAGCAACTCCTACAGCTCAGTTCCAGAAAAATAAACGACCCAGTCAAAAAATGGGCCAAAGAACTAAATAGACATTTCTCCAAAGAAGACATACAGATGGCTAACATACACATGAAAAGATTTTCAACATCACTCATTATCAGAGAAATGCAAATCAAAACCACAATGAGGTATCATTTCACACCAGTGAGAATGGCTGCAATCCAAAAGTCTACAAGCAATAAATGCTGGAGAGGGTGTGGAGAAAAGAGAACACTCTTACACTGTTGGAGGGAATGCAAACTAGTACAGCCACTATGAAGAACAGTGTGGAGATTCCTTAAAAAACTGGAAATAGAACTGCCTTATGACCCAGCAATCCCACTGCTGGGCATACACACTGAGGAAACCAGAAGGGAAAGAGACACGTGTACCCCAATGTTCATCCCAGCACTGTTTATAATAGCCAGGACATGGAATCAACCTAGATGTCCATCAGCAGATGAATGGATAAGAAAGCTATGGTACATATACGCAATGGAGCATTACTCAGCCATTAAAAAGAATACATTTGAATCAGTTCTAATGAGGTGGATGAAACTGGACCCTATTATACAGAGTGAAGTAAGCCAGAAAGAAAAACACCAATACAGTATACTAACGCATATGTATGGAATTTAGAAAGATGGTAACAATAACCCTGTATATGAGACAGCAAAAGAGACACATATGTATAAAACAGTCTTTTGGACTCTGTGGGAGAGGGAGAGGGTGGGATGATTTGGGAGAATGGCATTGATATATGTATAATATCATATATGAAATGAGTCACCAGTCCAGGTTCCATGCACAATACTGGATGCTTGGGGCTGGTGCACTGGGACGACCCAGAGGGAGGGTACAGGGAGGGATGAGGGAGGAGGGTTCAGGATGGGGAATACATGTATACCTGTGGCAGATTCATGTTGCTATATGGCAAAACCAATACAATATTGTAAAATTTAAAAATAAAAAAAATAATAAATCATTAAAATATCCTAGGGGAAAAAAAAAAAAAAAGAAAGGTGAATATTCCTGGTGTCTCAGTCGGGAAAGAATCCATCTGCAGTGCAGGCAATGGGGGTTCGATCTCTGGATCAGGCTAGCTTCCTGAAAAGGAAATGGCTACCCACTCCAGTTTTTTCGATGATCCAGCGGATGTTGGCAATTTGATCTCTGGTTCCTCTGCCTTTTCTAAAACCAGCTTGAACATCTGGAAGTTCACGGTTCACATATTGCTGAAGCCTGGCTTGGAGAATTTTGAGCATTACTTTACTAGCATGTGAGATGAGTGCAACTGTGTGGTAGTTTGAGCATTCTTTGCATTGCTTTTCTTTGGGATTGGAATGAAAACTGACCTTTTCCAGTCCTGTGGCCAATGCTGAGTTTTCCAAATTCGCTGGCATAGTGAATGCAGCACTTTCACAGCATCATCTTTCAGGATTTGAAATAGCTCAACTGGAATTCCATCACCTCCACTAGCTTTGTTCGTAGTGATGCTTTCTAAGGCCCACTTGACTTCACATTCCAGGATGTCTGGCTCTAGGTGAGCGTGAGTGATCACACCTTTGTGATTATCCTGGTCGTGAAGATCTTTTTTATATAGTTCTTCTGTGTATTCTTGCCACCTCTTTTTAATATCTTCTGCTTCTGTTAGGTCCATACCATTTCTGTCCTTTATCAAGCCCATCTTTGCATGAAATGTTCCCTTGGTATCTCTAATTTTCTTGAAGAGATCTCTAGTCTTTCCCATTCTATTGTTTTCCTCTATTTCTTTGCACTGATCACTGAGGAAGGCTTTCTTATCTCTCCTTGCTATTTGAAACTCTGCATTCAAATGGGTATATCTTTCCTTTTCTCCTGTGCCTTTCGCCTCTCTTCTTTTCACAGCTATTTGTAAGGCCTCCTTAGACAGCCATGTTGCTTTTTTGCATTTCTTTTTCTTGGGAATGGTCTTGATCCCTGTTTCCTGTACAATGTAACAAACCTCCATCAATAGTTCATCAGGCACTCTATCAGATCTAGTCCCTTAAATCTATTTCTCACTTTCACTGTATAGTCATAAGGGATTTGATTTAAGTCATCAATAAAGCAAGAGAGTTCCAGAAAAACATCTATTTCTGCTTTATTGACTATGCCAGAGCCTTTGACTGTGTGAATAACAATGAAGTGTGGAAAATTCTTCAAGAGATGGGAATACCAGACCACCTGACATGCCTTTTGAGAAACCTGTATGCAGGTCAGGAAGCAACAGTTAGAACTGAATATGGAACAACAGACTGGTTCCAAATAGGAAAAGGAGTATGTCAAGGCTGCATATTGTCACCCTGCTTATTTAACTTATATGTAGAGTACATCATGAGAAACTGATGTACTCATGGCCACATGGGCTGAAAGAAGCACAAGATGGAATCAAGATTGCCAGGATAAATATCAACAACCTCACATACGGAGATGACACCACTCTTATGGCAGAAAGTAAAGAAGAACTAAAGAGCCTCTTGATGAAAGTGAAAAAGGAGAGAGAAAGAGTTGCCTTCAAATTCAATGTTCAGAAAACTAAGATATGGCATCCGGTCCCATCACTTCATGGTAGATAAATGGGGAAACAGTGGAAACAGTGGCTGACTTTATTTTCTGGGCTCCAAAATCACTGTAGATGGTGATTGCAACCATGAAATTAAAAGATGCTTACTACTTGGAAGAAATGTTATGATCAGCCTAGACAGCATATTAAAAAGCAGAAATATTACTTTGCCAACAAAGTTCCATCTAGTCAAGGCTATGGTTTTTCCAGGGTCATGTATGGATGTGTGAGTTGGACTATAAAGAAAGCTGAGTGCCAAAGAATTGATGCTTTTGAACTGTGGTGTTGGAGAAGACTCTTGAGAGTCCCTTGGACTGCAAGGAGATCCAACCAGTCCATTCTAAAGGAGATCAGTCCTGGATGTTCATTGGAAGAACTGATGTTGAAGTTGAAACTGCAATACTTTGGCCACCTGATGTGAAGAGCTGACTCATTTGAAAAGCCCCTGATGCTGGGAAAGATTGAGGGCAGGAGGAGAAGGGGACAACAGAGGATGAGATGGTTGGATGGCATGACTGACTCAATGGACATGGGTTTGGGTTGACTCTGGTAGTTGATGATGGACAGGGAGGCCTGGCATGCTGCAGTTCATGGGGTTGCAAAGAGCCGGACACGACTGAGCGACTAAAATGAACTGAACTGAACCCAATCCAGTATTCTTGCCTGGGTAAATCCATGCACAGAAGAGTCTGGTGGGCTACAGTCCATGGTGTCGCAAGAGTTGGACACGACTGAGATACACACATCTTAGTTATATGACCTCTGTTTTCATCTGTGTTTTCTTAGTTCTATACCACTCCACAAATTGTTTTAATTATTTCTGGTTCCTTTCTTTGTCACACATCTTCAGTTGTTGGCTTCTTTGTAGTTTTCCTTTTGTCTTTTATCTTCCCATATTTAAAGTTTATTCAATGGTTATAAAGAGAGGTTGGTACACATAAAGCACTCAAGAGTTATCTGTTTTCTGAATGAGTAGATGAGTTGTTATTCATGAGCTTAGTGAAAAAGTTATGCTGAACAACTTTTGAAATTATTCCAAAAGCAATATTTCAATACTATAGAAGTCAAGTTAAACAAAAGACTCCAACAGGATAAATAGAGGGTTATATTCATGGACAAAATTCAAGAACAGATAACAAACATCACAAGTCTAGGATGGAGGAAAATTAAACTGATGATATGGGGATAAATATTATTCCCATATAAATATTTAACAAATATTCATAAACATTCTTTGATAGTCTGTTATGTGGTGGATCACACACACACAAGTCAACACCCGCTACTACTGAAAATATAGGAACAACTAAAAATGAATTCATTTAAGCTATGTAGGAATATATTATTTTACTATATTAGCAAAAGGTAGAAATAAAACAAACATTTTTGTTTCTTGGGTTCTTTGGCTTTATTTTTTAGAAGACTGTACAAACATTTCAAAGTGGCATTTTAAATAATAACAAAAACCAAAAAAATGGAAACCAAAATACGGAGAATCTAAAAATAAGTTTTTTAGCCTATTGGCTCTTTTCAGAATTTTTAATTTTAGAAGGTTATATCTTGGCCATATGAGGTGAAGTGATCTTTCTTTGCTTGATGAAAACTAAAATCATGTACTTTATTTACTTTTAACAAATCAAGAGAATTTGATGAAAGGCTAACATCTCTGCATGATGAATATTCCCTAAATCCAAAAATAAAAGAGAAATTCCCAAATCTAATAAAGGGTATCAATGAAAATATCAAAGTCAATATTACTCCCTACAGGATCACAAACAAGACAGGTACTTCTATTCACTACTTCTATTCACTGCCCTAATGGAGGGCCTCGGATCAAACCACGGAAGGAAATAAAATATATTAAGTTTTAAAAGGAGAATCAGAACTATTTTAATTTCAGATCATAAGTTTATACATGTAGAAAATACAAAGTACCTCTAAACAAAGGTTTAAGAGCTAGAACCTATTAGTGCATTGCTACAGTCACCAAACACAAAAATCAATTTTATTTCTAGATTATAGCAAAAGCATTAGAAAATGCAATTAAAATGTCATTTATCAAATGCTTGGGAACTAATTTAATATAAGGTATGCAAGACCTCTTCTTGATTCCTCTCCAATAACTCTAGAATAGTTTTGATTTGAGAGATAAAAATCACATAGGAGATGAGAAATGTCCTCACTTCTGAGGTCTGGGGTAACTAACATAAATCATGGCCTGGTACTCAGTGGTGACCAGTCCTTGCCACCTAGACACTAATGTCAGGAAAGACCATTTCCTAGGGCTGCTCAATGAAATAGTGTTTTCAAAACCCCAAACAAGAGGTTGGTACCGTCTGCTTGGCTGTTGAACTAAATCTGTTCTCATATTGACAGGTATCCTAGCTCTGTTCTGGCTATTTCAGGGCATAATTAATTCCCTGTATCCACATTTTTCTTAACCCAATTAGTCCTAGCTCTGGATTTGATGCTGGGCATTTAGGTCAATTAAGGTAAAAAAGCTTTATAAAGATAAAATTTTTATAAGTAGCCCTGCTTCTCATGTGGCTCAGTGGTAGACAGTCTGCCTGCCAACCAGGTGAACTATTTTTATTTACACATCATACATTTGTATATGTAGAAAATACCCCTTAGTTGGGAAGATCCCCTAGAGAAGGGAGGGGCAACCGACTCCAGTGTTCTTGCCTGGGAAATCCCATGGACAGAGGAGCCTGGAGGGCTACAGTCCATGGGGTCACAAAGAGTTGGACATGACAGAGACTAAACAACAGCAACAATGCAAGCCCTCTACAAAAATCTTAACATTAACAAAAGAAATTAGAGAGGACATAAATAAAGAGGTTATGGATCTAAAGACTCCATATGTTAAGATGTCAATTGTCCTAAATGAATTCATAAATTCAACACAATCCCAATCAAATTACCTCAATCTCTTGTGGTAGAAGCTATTCTATACCTTACGTGGAAGTGCAAAGACCTAGAATAAGCCTTGAATAAGACAAAGAAAACATGACTTGCATTTCCAGATTTCAAAATGTGTATGAAACCCAGTAATTAAGATAGAATGGTCTGTTGGTATGAGGATAAAATAAAGGAATCAATAAACAGAATCATGTCCAAAAAGAGGTCATAATACATGTGCCATTAATTTTTTTTTTCTCTAAAAGTGCAGCTCCACTGGGGGAAAGTTGGTCTTTCTAGGATAATAGCTAGAATAATTGGCTAATTTTATTTTTTGGAAGTAGCAGTGTTTTGTAGCTTTCTGTGTATAAGTTCTGTACATGTTTTCTTAGATTTATGCCTAAGGATTTAGGGTCTTTCTTGAACCATTGTAAATAGTATTACATTTTTAATTTAGGTATCCACATGTTTACTGATAGTATATAAAAATGCATTTTATTTTGTGTGTTTACCTTATATATCCTGAGACCTTCCGAACCCACTTAATAGTTGTAGGAGTTGTGGAGGGCATATTCTTTGGGATTTTCTACATAGATAGAAAATAGTGGTGATTTGACTGCTTTCTGGCTTAAAAGATTGTTTATATGTTTATTTGCTTTACTGCACTGGCTACAACATCCAGCACTTGCTGAAGGAGAATGATTAAAGTGGATATTCTCCCTTTGTTCCCTTCCTTAGGGAAAAGTATTCTTTTACCAATAAACATGCTAAGAACTGTTGAGGAACTTTTCCATTATTCCTGTGTTTCTTAGAGTTTCCACTATGGTTGACTATTGGATTTTGACAAATGCTTTTTCTACAAATTGCTGCTGCTGAACTAGCTCATCTTATTGTTGACTCATAACTCCTCCACTTCCCGTGAGATGTGCTCCTCATCTTCTTTGTCTTGGGCCAAGTATGCATGTAGCGTGATAGCAAATGACACCCACTTCTCTTCAAGGTCACCCATTATTGTGAGACTGAAGGAGGTGAGGGACAGACAAGTCTGTGGGTTCCAGTTGTCTTCATAGTTCAAGTGTGACTTTGTCTGTCACGGTTTGCCCATACTTTTGTCCCCATCAGACTTTTCTTTACAAATGTTGCCCTCAGTTCAGCTTTGCTCAGTTCAGTTGCTCAGTTGTGTCTGACTCTTTGTGACCCCATGGACTGCAGTACGCCAGGCTTCCCTGTCCATCACCAACTCACAGAGCTTACTCAAACCCATGTCCGGTGAGTCAGTGATGTCATCCAACCGTCTCATCCTCTTTTGTCCCCTTCTCCTTCCACCTTCAATCTTTTCCAGTTTCAGGGTCTTTTCCAATGAGTCAGTTCTTCACACCATGTGGCCAAAGTATTGTAATTTCAGCTTCAGCATCAGTCCTTCCAATGAATATTCAGGACTGATTTCCTTTAGGATGGATTGGTTGAATTTCCTTGCAGTCCAAGGGACTCTCAAGAGTCTTATCCAACACCACAGTTCAAAAGCATCAGTGTTACTCTAAGCTGACTTAAAGTGAATTCAGGCTCAACACCAGATATGAAGATAACAACTTTGTACAGACTCATCCACCAGCTCTAGCCATTGCCTGAGTTCTAATCCCTAGAACTAATCTCTTATTCTACATCACCCATGGTTCTGCTTTTCTGATTGTGCCCTGACACAAAGTCTAAGAGGAAACAATTAAGGAAATAGTTTTGATGGTGATTCCACACAACTAGACCCAGGTTTGTGATGAAGTAAAACTGCCAGTTTAAAGTATTCATTTCGATATTTGGCAAAACTAATACAATTATGTAAAGTTTAAAAATAAAATAAAATTAAAAAAAAATAAAAAAAATAAAGTATTTATGGGGCAAGTTTTCAAATTTAGACAACTTTACACATGTTCTGTACAGTGGATTTAGGGTCAAAAATTCAAGTGGAGAATATATTAGTAGAAAATTACTCTGGACACCTGTTTCCAAATAACGTAAAAGGTGCCTTTAACTGGAACTAAATCTTCTGATCCAGACCACAACTTAAATAACCACAGGACTATCATTTCTTGTCTAGGGTCTGTGGGTGTGCATTTCAGCTGGGGTCCTGCAGCAGGGGGGCTCTCGCTTACTAAGCTCCAGGGTTTTTGTACAGCTTTTCCTATTACTTCAAGCACTGTGAGTCACGGAGAGCACAGAAGTACTTTGCAGAGTCTTCCAGTTGTAAGGCTGAAATGGTGAGGCTGATGGATTTATCTGCTTTCTTAAAGTTTACAGAGTAGCGGTCTTCCTTTGCATTTGTCACTTCTGAACCCTGACGAATAACGTAAGTCATCTGTCCACTGGGAAGTTGCTTGTACCAGTAAAGGTAGTAAGTGCCCCAACTTGTTTCATACCGACAATTCAGGGTGACTGACTTCCCCACTTGGCTGGATACATTTGACTGGCCTTGAGTAACTTTCTGGGACACACCAGATCCTGTGGGGGTGAAAAAAAAATCAGAAAACAAAGATGAAGCAGTGAATAAAATAGTGTAGGAGTTATTTAGGATCCAAAGACAAAAAATTGAAATCATAAGGTGCCTGCTTTCCCCCAGTCCTCCTTTCCTCCCAAGTCCCTGTGAAGCTCCACATGCCTGTGTGCAGTCCTTTCACCCTGAATACTCGCACCCATGTTTGGAAGCATCCCTACCAGAGAAGGTGAAGGCCAGTAACACCCAGAGCAGACTGGAGAGCGGCATGAAGCATGGATTCCCCTGTTGAAATGTGCTTAGTTCTGCCTCAAGCTGAGAGTTCAGTGTCTTTGAGTGCCTGGCAGCACATATACATACTACCCGGTACCCGTGTGACTCCCCGCAACAGGAAGTGGGGGTTGTCATGTTCATAGACCACGTGGTCTGTGCATGCATGGGAAAAAGTCTGGCTCACCACAGACCTTTACTTTGTCTGCTTCTCTTTCCCTGGTCATTAAATTAGGCAGATCCTGAAGGAAGGCATGAAAAAAGCAATCAGTATTAAAATTCGAGCAGAGGAGAACTGAATATTAGACAAGTTGATGTCCATTGATAATTATTCAGCAAAATAGCTTTGCCATCCTGTTTAAGATATAATTTACTATAGCCTATGAAACTTTCTGTAATCTACTAACAGGTCGTTCATTTAGCCTATTCTTACTTTTCTCCATCCAGAATGTAATGACTCTTTTAAAAAACTTGTAGATCTTAGGCTTCTTGGTGAATGGAAATTTTATTCAAAATAATTAATATATCTGTCTTTGTATTGAGTTTTGTGACTCTATTTAGGTTTTTCAATAAATAAAATTACTTCACCATGAAATGACAAAAAAAAAAATGAGTTCATCTGACTTTCAGCATCTATCCAGTTTTAAATTTTGAAAGAAATTATACAGTAATAAAATATTCTTTTGAAATTTGAAATTGAGTCTTATTTATTAGACTTTGAGGAAGATCAGGATATTCAGTCCTGTCCCCTCCACATATAGAATTGCATTTATTAGACCATGTGTCCTGGCATTGTCCTGATGTCACATTTTCTATGTCATTGGTCCCAAGTGTTCAGTCTCACTTGTTAACGGCTCATTATTTTTCTCTTTGTAAAATAAATTCAAGATAATATGCCAGATCTTTCTGTGACATAATGCTGTAATGTTCTCCTACAAAACTTGGTATCTACAGGTTTTAAAAACTTTTTTGTTGTTGTTCAGTCACTAAGTCATGTCCAAACTTTGTGACCCCATGGGCTGCAGCACCCCAGGCTACACTGTACTTCAATATCTCCCAAAGTTGCTCTAATTCATGTCCATTGTGTCAATGATGTTATCTAACTACCTCATCCTCTGCTGTACCTTTCTCCTTTTGCCTTCAATCTTTCTCAGCATCAGAGTTTTTCCAATGAGTCGGCTGTTTGCCTCAGGTGACCAAAGTATTGGAGCTTCAGCTTCAGCATCAGTCCTTCCAGTGAATATTCACGGTTGATTCTATTAGGACTGACTGGTTTGTCCTCCTTGCAGCCCTAGGGACTCTCAAGAGCTTTCTCCAGCACCACAATCCAAAGGCATCAATTCTTCAGCATTCAGCCTTATTTATGGTCCAATTCTCACACCACACATGACAACTGGAAAAACCATAGCTTTGATTATACAGACCTTTGTCGGCAAATTGATGTGTCTGCTTTTTAATATGCCATCTTAAGCTTCTTGGGGGCACAAGTGCTTAAGAACAGGCCTGCAAACTCAGGAGACATAAGAGATGTGGGTTTGATCCCTGGGTCAGGAAGATCCCCTAGAGGAGGGCATGGCAACCCACTCCAATATTCTTGCCTGGAAAATCTCATGAACAGAGGAGACTGGAGGGCTACGGTTCATAGGGATGCAGAGCCGGACACGACTGAAGCAACTTAGCCCACCTGCTGGTTTGTCATATCTATTCTTCCAAGGAGCAAGCATCTTTTAATTTCATGGCTTCAGTCACCATCCATAGGGATTTTGGAGCCCAAGAAAGTAAAATCTGTCATTACTTATATTTTTTCCCTTTCTATTTGCCATGAAGTGATGGAACCAGATGCCATGATCTTAGATTTCTGAATGTTGAGTTTCAAGCCACTTTTTTCACTCTCCTCTTTCACACTCATCAAGAGGCTCTTTAGTTCCTCTTCACTTTCTCCCATTAGAGTGGTATCATCTGCATATCCAAGGTTTTTGATATTTCTCCCAGCAATCTTGATTCCAGCTTGTGATTCATCCAGCCCAGCATTTCCCATGTTATACTCTGCATATAAGTTAAATAAGAGGACTGACAATACAGCCTTGACATACTCCTTTCCCAATTTGGAACCAGTCGGTTGTTCCACGTCCTGATCTAACTGTTGCTTCTTGACCTGCATACATGTTTCTCAAGAAACAAGTAAGGTGAGCTGGTATTTTCATCTCCTTAAGAATTTTCCAGTTTGTTGTTATACACACAAAGTTTTTAGTGTAGTCAATGAAACAGATGTTGTTCTGGAATTCCTTTACTTTCTTCATGATCCCGTGAATGTTGGCAATTTGATCTCTGGTTCCTCTGCCTCTCTGAAACCCAGTTTGTATATCTGGAATTTCTTGGTTCACGTACTGCTGAAGGCTAGCTGAAGGATTTTAAGCATAATCTTACTGGTATGTGAAATGAGCACAATTGCATAATAATTTGAACAATTTTTGTGATTACCCTTCTTGGGACTGGAATGAATACTGACCTTTTCCAATCCTGTTCAAACACTTGGTATATGTCAATACCACAGAACTTAATGATTGAAGTTTTGTATACATGATCATGAAATATGTATGTCTCAATCTTCTGCTTGGTTTCATCATTTTAATAGATAAATTCATTTAAAAGAAACAAAAGCAAACAAACAAGAAGGAAAGGAAGTATAGACACAGTCTCCAAAACAGTGCCAGTTCTTAGAATTTAAGTTCAAAAGAACTCATTAATGAGTGATACAGGGAGGAGAGTTTATATGAGGTTGAACCATCTATTCTTCTGTCCCATTAGAACTCTGAGTGACAGGCAGCTGATGTCCTGGTTTCTAATTATTTACAAGGAAGCAGAGGAGACCACAAATGCCCAGAGCAGTCTGGGGAACAGCAAGATAATACATATATTATATGTGTCAGTATATTATATTTATCACATGTTTTATATCCACCTTTTTATGCATAGTTGTGAAATTGATCACATTTGTAAATTCTTATTACCACCACTAAAATTAAGGTACAGAACCATTCCACCACCCTAAAGAACTTGCTTTGCCAACCATCCCCACCTCTGCAACCCTTGAAAACTGCTGATGCCTTGGTTTCCAATTATTTGTAACTAGGCAGAAGAGACCACAAAGTCCCACAACAGCCTGGGGAGCAGCTTGATATTCTAAAATATATATGCTAATATAATAATTACATATACATACCAGGAAATTTATATTGCCAAGATTTTATTAAAATACAGATCGTAATCTGATACCTCAGTTTTATATTCACTCTGGTTTTGATACATAGCTCTGTGAAACTTTATCACATATATAGGCTCTTGTTAAAATCATATCAGTTGCTCAGTCGTGTCCAACTCTTTGCGACCCCATGAATCACAGCACACCAGGCCTCCTGGTCCATCACCAACTCCCGGAGTTCACTCAGACTCACATCCATCGAGTCAGTGATGCTATCCAGCCATCTCATCCTCTGTCATCGCCTTCTCCTGCCCTCAATCCCTCCCAGCATCAGAGTTTTTTCCAATGAGTCAACTCTTCACATGAGGTGGCCAAACTACTGGAGTTTCAGCTTTAGCATCATTCCTTCCAAAGAAATCCCAGGGCTGATCTCCTTTAGAATGGACTGGTTGGATCTCCTTGCAGTCCAAGGGACTCTCAAGAGTCTTCTCCAACACCACAGTTCAAAAGCATCAATTCTTCGGCGCTCAGCCTTCTTCACAGTCCAACTCTCACATCCATACATAACCACAGGGAAAACCATAGCCTTGACTAGACAAACCTTTGTTGGCAAAGTAATGTCTCTGCTTTTGAATATGCTATCTAGGTTAGTCATAACTTTCCTTCAAAGGAGTAAGCGTCTTTTAATTTCATGGCTGCAGTCACCATCTGCAGTTGTTACCACCACTGAAATCACGACATAGAACTGTTAAAAGAAACCCTCTTTGCACACCCTCCTGAGGCCTGCAATTCTTTGCAACCCAGGTCAGTACTGATCTACTTTCATCTCTGTATTTTATCCTGTTGAGACTATTGTATAAGTAGAATCACACTATGTATACAATCATAATAATCCAGTAAGTGTAATCATACACCATGTAGCCTCTGAGATTGATTGTTTTTTACTCAGCATAACATTGTGAGATCCATCTAAACTATTGCATATATCAATAATCTTTTCTTTTAATCACTACAGACTGTCCCCAACTTAGTATAATTCAATTTAGGATTTTTGACTTTACAGTAGTGAGAAATTGGTAATCATTCAGTAGAAACCATACTTGGAATATTGAAGTTTTATCTTTTCCTGGCCTGGCAATATGCAGTATGGTATTTCCTGGTGATTCTGGGCAGCAGTAGTGAGCTGAGCTCCTGGTCAGCCTCAAAATCATGAGTGTCAACAACCAACACATTTACAGCCATTTCATACGCATATAACCACCCTGATTTTCACTTTCAGTACAGTACTCAACACATTCATAAGATTTTCATCATTTTAGTATAAAAGAGATTGTGTGAGACAATTTTTTCCCAATTGTAGGCTGCTGTAAGTATTGGCCACATTTAAAGGAAGTTACCACTTCCCTGATAGCTGAGTTGGTAAAGAATTTGCTGCAAAGCAGGACACCCTGGTTTGATTTCTGGGTTAGGAAGTTCTTCTGGAGAAGGGATAGGCTACCCACTCCAGTATTCTTGGGTTTCCCTTGTGGCTCAGCTGGTTAAGAATCCACCTGCAATGCAGGAGACCTGTGTTCGATCCCTGGATTGGGAAGATGCCCTGGAGAAGGGAAAGGCTACCCACTCCATTAGTCTGGCCTGGAGAATTCCATAGAGAGTCCACAGGGTCGCAAAGAGTCAGACATGACTGAGTGACTTTCACTTTCAAGGGAAGCTAGGTTAAATATATTAGATGGGTTATCATCTTTAAAATTTTATTTTTATTGAAGTATAGTTTCTTTACAATGTTAGTTTCTGCAGGGCAGCAAAGAAAATCTGTTATACATGTATACGTTGATCTCCACTCTTTTTTAGATTTCCTTCCCATATTAAATGAACTTTTGACTTTCTATTGTTTCAACTTAAAATGATTTATTGCAAAATAACCCTATTGAACTTGAGAAAGATGTATAAATAGTGTTTCATTGTGTAAATGTACTGCAGGATATTTATCTGTTCATTCAGTGAGGATCACTGGTTAATTTCCAGTACTAATGTACATATTTTTGTATGAACATAAAGTTTTCCTTTCTCAACCATAAATATCCAGGAGTGTGATTGCTAGGTTGTTCAGTAAGTGAATATTTAAGTTTATGTGAAACTCTTGGATTGTTTTCTAGAATGACTGGGCCATTCACCCACCAGCAATGCATGAGTGATCCGATTTCTCTGCTTCCTTGCCAGAACTTGGTATTGTCAGTAATTTTCATTTTAGCCCTTATGATAGATGTAAAGTGGTTTCTCTTTGTAATTTTAATTTGGATTTCCCTAATATAATTTTAGGGGTACATTCTTTGGATTTTCTACATAGATAATCATGTTACCAGCAAATGGTGGCATTTTACTTTTTCTTTCAACTCTATTAGATTGTTACATCTACTTTCTTTATTGCACTGGCTCCAACATCTAGAACAGTATGGAATGAGTGACGAGAATGGACACTCTGATTTTGTTCTCTTTATTAGAGAAAATCATAGTTTTTTACTGGTAAGAATCATTAGCTATTGAGGAGATTCCCCATCTTCTTGTGTTGCTCAGAGTTTTCACCATAACTGACTACTGAATTTTTGCAAATCCTTTTTTCTGACTAGATTAATAATGATGATATGATTTTTCTTTTCTACCCTGTTAATATGGTGAATTCCATCCATTGATTTTCAATATTAAAGTGTCTTGCACTCTTGAAAGAAATTACATTTCTGCTTGGTATATTATTCATTTTATATATCAATGAATTTTACTTGCTAAAATTTTTTTCAGAAATTTGTGTCTATCTTCAAGATAAAAGACATTTCCCTGTAGTTTTTGGTTCTTTATGGTCTTTGTCTGATTTGGGTATCAGGGTAATATTACCCTCATAAAATGAGTGAAGAATTATTTTCTTTCTATTTTCTGCAAAAAATTGTGTATAATTCAATGTTTGACAGAATTCTTCAGTAACACTGAGTCTGGGTAATTTTTTTATAATTAAAATTTCAATTTCTTCATAGACATCATAACTTCAGCTATTTCTGGCCCCTGCTCTGAGAAGAGATGAGGAGGAGCCACCCCTGAAGCTCACAGTGAGGTTTGGGGACAGGCAGCAGGTGCTTCCAGAGCACTGTGCCTCTGCACAGAAGTAGGTTCCTGCATCTGAGAGCTGGGCAGCCGTGAGGTGCAGGGAGCTGTGCTGTTTGGACTCTCCAAGCCGACCTGTCCATCTCCGCTGCGTCTTCACTTCTCCAACCTTAGCTAATATCATCAAGAGGACAGGACTGCCCCCAGGCCTCTGCTTATACCACTGTAAACTGTAAAAGGTGCTTGAGGAATTGCAGTACGTGGTGAAGTTCTCTCCTTCTTGCAGAAGCAAGAATTCAGGAAAATGCTTTATCTGTTGTCCATTATTTCTGTTCAGAAAAGCAATGAGAAGTAACAGAGAAAGTCTGATTAGATGTTTATTGTCTCAGCTATAATGGTCTCTTTCATTCTTCTTGTGTATTTTCTCCTTCTTTCCATGTCTCCTTCCCCAACTCCCTCTATCTCCCACATTTTAGTTTTTATGTTTTTCTCAACATCCTGCTCTCAGTCAGAAAATCCCACTCCTACAGTTGCCTGCAGATAAGATTCCTCTGTGCTGAATTTTCTGGGAGCAATCAAACTTACATGATATTTGTATCCATAAGATCAACACTGGTGCTAACAGTAGCATCTCCCTTTTCTTCCTCTTCAGAAAGAGTTGCTGAATCTGCCTGCTCCTTAAAGGGTTTCTCTTGTATCAGCTTCTTCCAGATCTATAGAAATGTAGTCTATACTGCCTTTTGGAAAGAAAATAGAAAGGAGTGACTACAATTTGAGACAGCCAATCAGACTTACTACCTTATTACCCGCCCATCTTCCCCAGGGAGTGTCTATGTTTGCAGATGCTGCCCCTCTGTGACGGGATCAAAAATTGCTGATCCAGTAATACCTGGTAAATAGTGGTTACTCAAACATTTGTTGAATGATAAATAAATATGTATGTTTGCATATGTGAGAATTTGAATGCAAATGTCCCAGAGAGCAATTTAAAAGTGCCCTTCCATGAATGTAAACAGTCAGGAGTTGCTTGTAGCTATTTAGAAATGTTACCTTTGGAAAACTGTGTGAGCCCCAGTAGCCCTAGTTCTCCCATAACAAATCATCACGAATTTGATGGCTCCAAAAAACAAGAATCGGTTCCCTTCAACCTGGAGGGCAGAGGTCTGACAACAAGGTGTCAGCAGGAACATACTCCTTCCAAATGTTCTAGAAGAGACTCCTCCCGTGCCTCTTCTGGCTTCTGGTGGCTCCATGTGGTCCTTTGTCTGTGACTGTATACCTCCAACCTCCTCCTCCATTGAGAAGACCTCACAAGGACTTCCTGGTGAGGAAGGACACACTTCTTACCTGTGTGTCTCTTAAAAGGATACTTGTCACTGGATTGAGGCCCCACCAAGACAATCCAGTATGATTGGATTTTGACATCCTTTGCTTAATTACATTTGTAAAGATTCTTTGTTAAGTAAGTTCACATTCACTGTTTCCGTGGGTTAGGATGTGAATGTATCTTTCGGGGCCGCCCTCCAACTCACTATAGGGTCCTTAATGTCTTTGAAGTGTTGCCATGTATTTATACAAACAGTAGAAATCTCAAAACTTCTTGAAAGTCAAAAGTAAATCTGAATCTGAATGACTTTATATATAGAAACAGAAAGAGAAGCAGGTTAGGATGTAATGGAAAAGGAAAATCCCATGAGTTAACAAAGCTCTTTGAAATGCACATGATTGGGATAACTTTTCCTTTTCAGGCATGTTGGATTTGAACTCCAAATGAAGACAAATCTAGGAATGTTATGTTGGTGAAGGCTCCACTCCCACCCTAAAAGAGCAAGGGGTCTGGAGCAGCACTTGGGGATGTTTTAAAAGTTCCCTGGTCTTCATGCAGATCAGGACCCCTGCCACAGTTTACGCAGAAGGATGTAAACCAAGACAGAATAGTCACCCACTGGAGAAGGTTGCCCTTTCCCAACTTACACCATCGTATTTGCTAAAGCCTATCTCTGCGTCTTGTGCTGTGAAGGAGATATTTGCTAAATGACGAGAAGAGAACTTGACCGTGCTTTGGTTTGTGGACTAAAAGGAATCTCCTCATGCCTCGTAGGAAACAGTTTGAATGAATATAAATATAAAATGGCCCTCAGTGGCAAATATTCCTGTCAAACCATCTTAAGAGGGGACCAGATCCAAGAATATTTATAATTAAATGTTAGCAATATTATCCTCTGAGATTTCACATAAGAAGTAATGTTGCTTGACCTGGGCTGTAAAGGTTGAGTACATATAAGTGTTTTAAACAAGTACTTGGGAAAAATCATTCTGACCAAAGAGGACAGTATCTGCAAAGGTTCAGATTAAGGAAAGAGCTTCAGTTCAGTTCAGTCGCACAGTCGTGTCTGACTCTTTGCGACCCCATGAATCGCAGCACGCCAGGCCTTGCTGTCCATCACCAACTCCCGGAGTTCACCCAGACTCATGTCCATTGAGTCAGTGATGCCATCCAGCCATCTCATCCTCTGTCATCCTCTTCTCCTCCTGCCTGCTGCCTCAAATCCCTCCCAGCATCAGAGTCTTTTCCAATGAGTCAACTCTTGGCATGAGGTGGCCAAACTACTGGAGTTTCAGCTTTAGCATCATTCCTTCCAAAGAAATCCCAGGGCTGTTCTCCTTCAGAATGGACTCGTTGGATCTCCTTGAAGTCCAAGGGACTCTCTAGAGTTTTCTTCAGCACCACAGTTCAAAAGCATCAATTCTTTGGTGCTCAGCCTTCTTTACAGTCCAACTCTCACATCCGTACATGACCACAGGAAAAACCATAGCCTTGACTAGATGAACCTTTGTTGGCAAACTAATGTCTCTGCTTTTGAATATGCTATCTAGGTTGGTCATAACTTTCCTTCCAAGGAATAAACATCTTTTAATTTCATCACTGCAATCACCATCTGCTGTGATTTTGGAGCCCCCCCAAATAAAGTCTGACACTGTTTCCACTGTTTCCCGATCTATTTCCCATGAAGTGATGGGACTGGATGCCATGATCTTCGTTTTCCGAATGTTGAGCTTTAAGCCAACTTTTTCACTCTCCACTTTCACTTTCAAGAGCCTTCTTAGTTGCTCTTCACTTTCTGCCATAAGGGTGGTGTCATCTGCATATCTGAGGTTATTGATATTTCTCCCGGCAATCTTGATTCCAGCTTGTGCTTCTTCCAGTCCAGCGTTTCTCATGATGTACTCTGCATAGAAGTTAAATAAACAGGGTGACAATATACAGCCTTGACGTACTCCTTTTCTTATTTGGAACCAGTCTGTTGTTCCATGTCCAGTTCCAACTGTTTCTTCCTGACCTGCATACAGATTTCTCAAGAGGCAGGTCAGATGGTCTGGTATTCCCATCTCTTTCAGAATTTTCCACAGTTTATTGTTATCCACACAGTCAAAAGCTTTGGCATAGTCAATAAAGCAGAAAGAGATGTTTTTCTGGAACTCTCTTGCTTTTTCCATGATCCAGCGGATGTTGGCAATTTGGTCTCTGGTTCCTCTGCCTTTTCTAAAACCAGCTTGAACATCAGGAAGTTCACGGTTCACATATTGCTGAAGCCTGGCTTGGAGAATTTTGAGCATTACTTTACTAGCGTGTGAGATGAGTGCAATTGTGCGGTAGTTTGAGCATTCTTTGGCATTGCCTTTCTTTGGGATTGGAATGAAAACTGACCTTTTCCAGTCCTGTGGCCACTGCCGAGTTTTCCAAATTTGCTGGCATATTGAGTGCAGCACTTTCACAGCATCATCTTTCAGGATTTGGAATACTCAACTGGAATTCCATCACCTCCACTAGCTTTGTTCATAGTGATGCTTTCTAAGGCCCACTTGACTTCACATTCCAGGATGTCTGGCTCTAGGTGAGTGATCACACCATCGTGATTATCTGGGTCGTGAAGATCTTTTTTGTACAGTTCTTCTGTGTATTCTTGCCACCTCTTCTTAATATCTTCTGCTTCTGTTAGGTCCATACCATTTCTGTCCTTTATCGAGCCCATCTTTGCATGAAATGTTCCCTTGGTGTCTCTAATTTTCTTGAAGAGATCTCTAGTCTTTCCCATTCTGTTGTTTTCCTCTATTTCTTTGCGTTGATTGCTGAGGAAGGCTTTCTTATCTCTTGCTATTCTTTGGAACTCTGCATTCAGATGCTTATATCTTTCCTTTTCTCCTTTGCTTTTCGCTTCTCTTCTTTTCACAGCTATTGGGGAAATAAAGTTAAAATACACAATGTGCCAATGGATCTCCAAGTTATTAACTCCTACTATAATGGCACCCCACTCCAGTACTCTTGCCTGGAAAATCCTATGGACGGGGGAGCCTGATAGGCTGCAGTCCATGGGGTCACTAAGAGTTGGACACAACTGAGTGACTTCACTTTAATTTTTCACTTTCATGCATTGGAGGAGGAAATGGCAACCCACTACTGTGTTCTTGCCTAGAGAATCCCAGGGACTGCGGGGCCTGATGGGCTGCCGTCTATGGGGTCGCACAGAGTTGGACAGGACTGAAGCGACTTAGCAGCAGCAACATTTTTCTTGTAAGATCATCTAATGATAAATCTCTACTAATAGAGGGTTCCCAGGTGGTGCTATGGTAAAGAACCTGCCTGCCAATGCAGGAGACATAAGAGATGCTGATTCAGTCACTGGGTCCAGAAGATCTCCTGGAGGAGGGCACAACAACCCACTCCAATATTCTTGCCTGGAGAATCCCGTGGACAGAGGAGCCTGGCGAGCTACAGTCCACAGGGTTGCTAAGAGCTGGACATGACTAAAGTGACTTAGCACGAACTAGTGGTAGAACTAACTACAGTTCTGTTAAAAAGTACTCATTAATTCTGCAATTTATAAAGATGATTTCAGTAGAATGTTTTAAAGCAAGACATATTTGATACAAAGACAGCACATGAATTTTTTTAATTGATAGGGATTATTTCTGAATGGGGATAAAAAACAGGAATAAGAAAAGGCTTTCTGGCAAGCACTGTCTCTCCTATGACACAGCATTGCTGAAATATCATATGGACCTTTAACACCTTTGTTGGCTTATAGTTGTGGAAAATGGATTGATATTTAAATTACTTTTTCTTATGCATTTTTCTAAAACTAGGAGAATTCCCACCTCTTTGTAGGGGAATATAGTTAATTCTAATTTTTCAAAATATCTCGTGTCAACTACCTTATGACAAACACAAAGTATTAAGAATTTTAATGGAAAAAGGATTTTGTATAGGAATAAACTGAAGATTCACAGGAAGAGCTTAGCAAAATACTTGGGGACATATTTCACTAATAATGATAGGGAAAAAAGAGTAAGGAGAGAAGGGAAGGAAAAAGAGTGTGGGAAGAAGGAAAAGAAAGGGAAATAGAAGGAAAGGATTAATGAGTTTATGAATAAATATTTTCAAATATATACCTGTCTTCATTATAATATTTATGTGATGTTCTTTGACTCTCTCTACTATTTTCATAGAAGATCCAACTCACCCTTTCAATATTTTATTGCATCCCTAGCAATTACTAGTTACTAGCAATTACTAGTAACATTAGTCATGAATATTTCTTTACTCAATAAATGTTTATTGAACACCTACTATTTGTTGGGTACTGGGCTGATTACTGAGAATATTTCAATAAACAAAAGAAACAAAAAGATATGTTTCAGGAAAAGTGAAGTGAGGATAAAGAAAGTGAGCTCAAAGGCCGTGAAGAGGAGGAAGTGAGTGAAAAAGTGACTGGAGGGATATGCTGGCCTTTGGAATGTGGCGCAGCACCTCTCATTGCACTTCCCAAGACTGAGTACCGGCATCTATTCCTCATCTCTAACTCACAAATCAAAGCAATTTCTAAAGCATGATAAACAAAGCAATTAACATTTAGGTACACATCCTATGCAGCAGGATAGATTTTCAGTCTTTTTGATGATCAAAGAATATTATGTTAGTGATGCCACTCAGATCAAGGACCGGAATGGCTCTCTCTTACTTTCTCTGTCTTATGCTCTAATTTCCTCTATATCTTTTCTCTTGGGGAAAATGTGTGGCTAATAAAGAGCTACTGCTACTGCTACTGCTAAGTCACTTCAGTCGTGTCCGATTCTGTGTGACCCCATAGACGGCAGCCCACCAGGCTCCCCCGTCCCCGGGATTCCCCAGGCAAGAACACTGGAGTGGGTTGCCATGCCGTCTCCAGGGGATCTTCCTGACCCAGGGATCGAACCTGAGACTCCTGCAGCTCCTGCATTGCAGGCGGATTCTTTACCGCTGAGCCACCAGGGGAGTCCTAATACTATATACCAAAGGGCAAAAGTCACATTTGTATCCCAGAGAGATGAAAAAGACCAATAACACATTTCTCATCTATGGTCTATTAAGAGAAGGCTTACCCATGGTCGGAAGTCATGCTTGTTTCACAAATGTGTTCTTACTTAAATATTTCAGGAGCAGAAAAGGAAGACTAGAATGAAAGCACCTGAAATTTCAGTTTTAGTTTTTGTTACCTTATAATTAGTAGGAGGTCCTCATGTATGGCTTTAGTTTTTATTGGAGTATTATATTCATGTAAGAAAATGTAATATAAGGGTACAGCCTGGTAAATTTTCGTGAAACCAACACTCTTATAACCAGCACTCAGATCAAAAAACAGAGCATTACCAGCCCTTCAGTGCTCTCTTTATGATATTGCACCACATATAACAATATTCTGATTTCTGCCAGTGTAAATTAGCTATGTCAGCTTATGTATCCTATAGGAATGACGTGTTTATTGACTATCTGAATATCTTTTCTTGTCAAAAACCTACTTCAGACCTTTGTCTTTTCTATCAATTTGTTCATTTTCTTGTTAATTTGAAAGAGATATTTTTAAATCAAAATGATCCCTTTGATGATATATGTGATAGATGATATTTGATAATATATTATTTTTGATAATCAATATTAAATTTCATAAGATAATAATACTGTAAATACATTCACTAGTTATCCTTTAATATAGTTTCTAGTTATCTTTTTAACTTTTGAAATAATTTTAATATAGATCAGTTTTTTAATGAAGCGTAGTTGGTTTACAATGTTGTGCCCATCTCTGCTGTACAGAAAAGTGACAAAAAATGAATGTATATATGAATATAGATTCATTTTGATGCTTAGCAATACTTGTGTCCTACTTAAGAAATGTATATCTAACACAAAGTAATGAACAAGTTCTGATTTTTTTCTATTAACTTCATGCATTATTCTTACATTCAGACCTGCATTCTGACTGCTATTTATAAATCCTTTATCCTTGGCACATGAATGCAAATGTTTTCCAATTTTTAGTGTAATACCTTTCCACCTTTCCAATATCAATTTTATCACAAAATTTTACTTTGTGACCCTCCCCATCTGGTCATATCATTCTCCTTTATTTCAGGATTTCTTCTATTTTTAGAATTTTTCTTTACCTTTTATAGTTATCATGTATTTATTCCATGGGTGATGTAGTTTTCTGAATTTTCATTCTAACTACTAAAATGAATTATTTTGCGAAGTTTTCTCATCCTCTTTGTGCCCAGGATGCTTTCTTCTCTATGTTCTGCATTGTGTATACACTTGTTACTAGTTTATTTAAAAATCACTTAGTGTGTTGCCAGTTTTATGCAATTCTGGTGTAATGAACAAATTAGATATTCTTCTAACTTTAGATTCAGTCCCTCAGATGTGCAAACAGCTAGAATTTGTGAAACATTAGAATCCTCAGTGTGCACTGCCAGCAATCTCTTCCTGATTCAATTATTTAATGTATCAGCTATAGGGAAAAACAGTTAAAAGACAGAGTGTGCCAATGGAGCTCCAAGTTACTAACTCCTATTATTTTTCTTGTGAGATCATATACTCATGAATCTCTATTGGTGAATCTCTATTGGTAGAATTAGTGATAGAACTAATAACAGTTCTATTAAACAGCACTCGTTAATTCTGTAATTTCTAAACCTAAGTTCAGTAGAATGTTTTAAAGCAGGACACGTTTGATGTAAGAATGGCACTTGATTTTTTTTGTTTGTTTGTTTTGGGTAAGGATTATTTCTGAACAGAGATGAAAAAAACAGAAATCAAAAAATGCTTTTTAAAATCTGTTCACCACTTTTGGTTTGACAAGCACTGTGCTTCCTATGGGCATCAGTTCAGTTCAGTTCATTCGCTCAGTCATGTCCAACCCTTTGCGACCCCATGAACTGCAGCATACCAGGCCTCCCTGTCCATCACCATCTCCTGGAGTTCACTCAAACTCACCTCCATTGAGTCGGTGATGCCATCCAGCCATCTCATCCTCTGTTGTCCCCTTCTCCTCCTGTCCCCAATCCCTTCCAGCATCAGAATGTTTTCCAATGAGTCAACTCTTCACATGAGGTGGCCAAAGTACTGGAGTTTCAGCTTTAGCATCATTCCTTCCAAAGAACACCCAGGACTGATCTCCTTCAGAATGGACTGGTTGGATCTCCTTGCAGTTCAAGGGACTCTCAACAGTCTTCTCCAACACCACAGTTCAAAAGCATCAATTTTAAGTGCTCAGCTTTCTTCACAGTCCAACTCTCACATCCATACGTGACCACTGGAAAAACCATAGCCTTGACTAGATGGACCTTTGTTGGCAAAGTAATGTCTCTGCTTTTTAATATACTATCTAGGTTGGTCATAACTTTCCTTCCAAGGAGTAAGCGTCTTTTAATTTCGTGGCTGCAATCACCATCTGCAGTGATATTGGAGCCCAAAGAAATAAAGTCTGACACTGTTTCCACTGTTTCCCGATCTATTTCCCATGAAGTGATGGGACCAGATGCCATGATCTTCGTTTTCTGAATGTTGAGCTTTAAGCCAACTTTTTGACTCTCCTCTTTCACTTTCATCAAGAGGCTTTTTAGTTGCTCTTCACTTTCTGCCATAAGGGTGGTGTCATCTGCATATCTGAGGTTATTGATATTTCTTTCAGCAATCTTGATTCCAGCTTGTGCTTCTTCTAGCCCAGGGTTTCTCATGAAGTACTCTGCATAGAAGTTAAATAAGCAGGGTGACAATATACAGCCTTGAGGTACTCCTTTTCATATTTGGAACCAGTCTGTTGTTCCATGTCCAGTTCTAATATGTCCAGTTGTTAACTGGACATGGATTTACTATGGGCATGGGTTTACTGAAATACCATACGGACTTTTAACACCTCTGTTGGCTTATAATTATGGAAGATGAACTGAATGAGAATACCAGTTGATATCTAAATAACTATTTTTTGTATCTATTTTTCTAAAATCAGAAGAATTCCCTGCTTCTTTGCAGGGGACTCTAGTTAAACATAATTTTAATCTTTCAAAATATATGGTGTCGACCACTTTATGAGAAACACAACGTACTGGGAATTTTAATGGAAGAAATAATTTTGTATTGGAATAAACTAAAGTTTCACATGACCTATTTCACTAATAATGATAGGAAAAAGGAGTAAAGAGAGGAAAGAAGGAAAATAGAGAGGGAGGAAGGAAGGAAAAGAAACAGAAATAGAAGGAAAGGATTAATGAGTTTATGAATGAATAAATATTTTCAAATATAACCCTGTCTTCATTATGAAATCCATATGAGGTTGACTGTCTCTTCTATTTTTATAGAAAATCTAACTCACCCTTTCAATATTTTATTGCATCCTTAGCAATTATTGTAACATCAGTCATGAATATTTCTTTGCTCAATAAATATTTATTGAACACCTACTATATGTTGGGTACTGGGCTGATGACTGAGAACACTTCAATAAGCAAAAGGAACGAAAAGATATTTTTCAGGAAGAGTGAAGTGAGGAAAAGGAAAGTGAGCTCCAAGTCTGTGAAGAGGAAGAAATAAGTGAAAAAGTGACTGGAGGGATATTCTGGTGTTTGGAAAGTGCTACAGCACCTCTCATTGCACTTTCCAAGACCTCAGTACAGTATCTGTTCCTTCATCTCTGACTCACGAATCAAAGCAATTTCCAAAGCATGATAAACACAGCAATTTACATTTAGGTATGCTAAAGCTGAAACTCCAGTACTTTGGCCACCTCATGTGAAGGTGGCAATAGACCGATGTGTTACTGATTGTAGCAAGATTCTGAAACATCCTGAGCTCCTTATTAGCCACACATTTTCCCCAGGAGAAAAGATTTAGAGGAAATTAGAGCACAGGACAGGAAAATAAAAGAGAGGTATTCCAGTCCTTGATGTGAGTGGCATCACTGACATAATATTCTTGGATCATCAAAAAGACAGAAATCTATCCTCCTCCACTCATTTGAAAAGACTCTGATGCTGGGAGGGATTGGGGGCAGGAGGAGAAGGGGACGACAGAGGATGAGAAGGCTGGATGGCATCACCGACTCGATGGACGTGAATTTGAGTGAACTCCAAGAGTTGGTGATGGACAGGGAGGCCTGGCGTGCTGCGATTCGTGGGGTCGCAAAGGTTCGGACACGACTGAGGGACTGAACTGAACTGAAATGAACACATTCTACACAGGAGGATAGATTTCTGTCTTTTTGATGATCCAAGAATATTATGTCAGTGATGCCGCTCACATCAAGGACTGGAATACCTCTCTTTTATTTTCCTGTCCTGTGCTCTAATTTCCTCTAAATCTTTTCTCCTGGGGAAATTGTGTGGCTAGTAAGGAGCTCAGGATGTTTCAGAATCTTGCTACAATCAGTAACACATTGTTCTATTGCCATTTGGATATTTAGAGGACTAGCATGTTTCTTTACAGAATTAAGGATTATTGCTTTTCTCGAGTCACAACATATGCTTTTTATTCTAACACTTGACATTTTTCCATGAAATGTTTCACCTTCTGTGATGGGCATTGTGATTCATTCCACTGACTTTCCAATTGACTCATTATTTTGGAGCTTATTGCTTCCAGTGAGGGTGCATTGAGCAACAAATGCCGAGACTTTGGAGCTTGACATTAGCAGATTTAAAAGTAAATGTAACAGTTGGGCTAAGACATATTAACTGAATATAGGCAACTTTTAAAATCTCTTTGAGGCTTAGCTTTCTAATAGGTAGCATAGGTCTCAGAATAACTCACTAAATGGTAATGAAGATTAAAAGATACATAGAGGATTTTCTAAAAAGACAGTGATTTTAAAGCCAAAAAGAAACAAATGTTTGATAGATTTGACAGTATAAGACTAAAGACAACATCATTTAAAAAATAAATGGTACTATGTTAGAATAAAACATACAAATATAAACATCAAAATATCAAGTAAGATATCAAAATAATTCTAGCAAATAAAACTAACCTCTTACTCCTTGGAAGGAAAGTTATGACCAACCTAGACAGCATATTAAAAAGCAGAGACATTACTTTGCCAACAAAGGTCCTTCTAGTCAAGGCTATGGTTTTTCCAGTGGTCATGTATGGATGTGAGAGTTGGACTGTGAAGAAAGCTGAGCACCGAAGAATTGATGCTTTTGAACTGTGGTGTTGGAGAAGACTCGAGAGTCCCTTAGACTGCAAGGAGATCCAACCAGTCCATTCTGAAGGAGATCAGCCCTAGGATTTCTTTGGAAGGAATGATGCTAAAGCTGAAACGCCAGTACTTTGGCCACCTCATGTGAAGAGTTGACTCATTGGAAAAGACCCTGATGCTGGGAGGGATTGAGGGCAGGAGGAGAAGGGGACGACAGAGGATGAGATGGCTGGATGGCATCACTGACTCGATGGACATGAGTCTGAGTGAACTCTGGGAGTTGGTGATAGACAAGAAGGCCTGGGGTGCTGCAATTCATGGAGTCGCAAAGAGTCGGACATGACTGAGCAACTGAACTGAACTGAACTGAATGGAAAAAATGGTCAAAAGATAGGAATAAGCATATGACCAAGGGTGAATGAAAGAGTGCCAATATACAGAGGAAAAAATTGCTTAAAAGCACTAGGGATCAGTAAAATGCCATACATAAAGTATACTAAGATTGCTAAAATGAAAAAGGCTGATAATTCTCAATTTTTGGAAGATGCAAATTGCACCTTCTCACTCCCTGTTGGTTGAAGTATAACTGTTTATAACACTTGAATGGAAATTGGCACTTTATCAAAAAAATTTTAAGTGCACCTTTTTTTGCAAACACTCATTCCAGTTTCAGAAATTGCATTACAATAGACATGTCTCCATATATACAAAAGTCAATCTACAAAGATGTATAAAGACAACACTCTTTATGATAGCACAGTAACAGAAACAAATATTTATTAATGGAAAAGTAGTTAATAATAGAATATTTCAGAGTACTACATAGACATTATAAAGAATACTGGACCACTTCCCAGGTGCCACAGAGGTAAAGAATCCGCCTCCAATGCAGGAGACAAAGGATCATGTTTGATCCCTGGATTGGGAAGATCTTCTGCAGAAGGAAATGGCAACCCACTCCAGTATTCTTGCCTAGAAAATCCCATGGACAGAGGAGCCTGAAGGGCTATAGTTCTTGAATTGGCAAAGAGTCGGACATGAAAAAAGTCTTTGGAACAACGAGAATTATTTGTATTTTTTTCACTTCTAGGTTAAGACTAACACACTGGAACGAACATTTTATTGACACAACAAAGAACCATGAAAAATTGCTAATGCTTCTCATTTTATTTCTATTTTGCAATTAGGATTATTCAGTTCAGTTCAGTCGCTCAGTAGTGTCTGACTCTTTGTGACCCCATGAATCACAGCACGCCAGGCCTCCCTGTCCATCACCAACTCCCGGAGTTCACTCAGACTCACGTCCATCGAGTCAGTGATGCCATCCAGCCATCATCCTCTGGCGTCCCCTTCTCCTCTTGCCCCCAATCCCTTCCAGCATCAGAGTCTTTTCCAATGAGTCAACTCTTCGCATGAGGTGGCCAAACTACTAGAGTTTCAGCTTTAGCATCATTCCTTCTAATGAAATCCCAGGGCTGATCTCCTTCAGAATGGACTGGTTGGATCTCCTTGCAGTTCAAGGGACTCTCAACAGTCTTCTCCAACACCACAATTCAAAAGCATCAATTCTTTGGCGCTCAGCTTTCTTCACAGTCCAACTCTCACATCCATACATGACCACTGGAAAAACCATAGCCTTGACTAGAAGGACCTTTGTTGGCAAAGTAATGTCTCTGCTTTTGAATATGCTATCTAGGTTAGTCATAACCTTCCTTCCAAGGAGTAAGCGTCTTTTAATTTCATGGCTGCAGTCACCATCTGCAGTGATTTTGGAGCCCAAAAAAATAAAGTCTGACACTGTTTCCACTGTTTCCCCATCTATTTCCCATGAAGTGCTGGGACCAGATGCCATGATCTTCGTTTTCTGCATGTTGAGCTTTAAGCCAATTTTTCCCTCTCCTCTTTCACTTTCATCAAGAGGCTTTTTAGTTGCTCTTCACTTTCTGCCATAAGGGCGGTGTCATCTGCATATCTGAGGTTATTTATATTTCTCCCAGCAATCTTGATTCCAGTTTGTGTTTCTTCCAGTCCAGCGTTTCACATGATGTACTCTGCATAGAAGTTAAATAATCAGGGTGACAATATACAGCCTTGACATACTCCTTAGTATACCCATAATTTTCTCAGCCACATCAACCATTGAAGCACTTCTTCCTTGTCCTTTTCTTCTTTTCTTTATGTGTTTATGTCCTTTTCTTCTTTGTTTTTCTTCTCCCCTTCTCCTTCCCTTCATTTTCCTCATCTCTTACTGCTCTCTGACTCTCCTTCTAGATGACTCTAGATTTGGTCTTGTGACTGCTCCCCCTGCTGTGTCCCCTCTTCCTGCCACCAGAGATACTGCACAGGTGCAGCCCCGTCTGTGCCAGTGTGCCTCTCTCAGGACGCAATAGTACACAGCGGTGTCTCTCAGGGTGACCTGGGGCAGGACCAAGGTGCTGGACTTTCTGTCTGAAGAGATGGTCAGAGAGGCCGTGCTGCTGTTCACTGTGCCTCGTATGCCATGAATGACATACTCTGGACTCTGACTGGGATTTTGCCGATACCAATGTATATACTCAGTTCCACTAATGGTAGAGTGGTTACAAGGCAGGGTTACATCCTCTCCTTCAGGATAATCCATGGAGCTGGGCTGGGTGGTCTTAGCATCAAACACATTCCCTGGGGGGTTAAGAAATCAAATTAATTCCAGAGCACAAATCAGTGTAATTCTATGGATCAAAGGCATAACCCTCCTATGACTGTCTGGCCCTAATCCCTACTCCAGTGTTTCTACTTATGTCCTGTAAAAATATTGTGGATATTCATTATTGGACTGCAAGGAAATAAAACCAGTTATCCCAAAGGAAATGAGCCCTAAATATTCATTGGAGAGACTGATGCTGAAACTGAAGCTCCAATACTTTGTCCACTGGCTGAGAAGAGCTGATTCATTGGAATATACCCTGATTCTGGGAAAGACTGAAGGCAAAAGGAGAAGGGGGCATCAGAGGATGAGATGGTTAAACAGCATCACCATCTCAATGGATATGAATTTGAGCATACTCCAGGAGGTAGTAGAGGACAGAAGAGCCTGGCATACTGACGTCCATTTGGTCATAAAAAGTTGGATACAACTTAGCAACTGGACAACAACAAAATTATAGAGACCAAAGATATGTGGCAAGAATCAGAGATTCCACAGGCTTTGTTCCATGGGTCCTTGGCTTAATAATCCCAGAGAATTCTTACAACCTGCTTACTGCTAAGGACTCTTCTGGTATTGTGGCTATGATTTAAACTGTAATGTAGAAGACTGGCCTCTTTAGCAAACACACAGATTATTTCTCAGTTCCATCACTATAATGCTGAATAAAGCACAGAGAGAGGAGTAGAGAGTAAGTGACTTTTTTGTGGCCCTTCGGCCTCAAAGTCATCCCTTGTAGACACAGAACACTTACCCAAGGTCAGAAACACAGTTACTCCAGTCACCAGTCTCATACTTCAAGGACAAGCTAGGACGATGGGCCCAGAGCTCAGGCTTGTGTCTGATCCTTGATTTGAGGAGGTTCCAGAGAACAGAGGCAACAGCTGTTAGTAAAAACTTGCAATGAGTGCAGATACCGCTCTGTTGTTGCCAGGATCTTCTCAGCCAATGATCAAGCAGTTGCTTATCTATGTCTTCCTCCCCTGTTTTAGTTATGTCCCCAAAAGATGGTGAAACATCCCCAGCTCACAGTGAAATCATCTATGAAGTTTAATGTCTGGCTCAAGAAAAGGAATTCTGATCACAATGATGTGTCTATGCACAACCATTGGTCTTTCATTTGTTTCTTAAGAAACTGGCTGATGGTCCATGAAGCCTGAGGAACACAATGTTTAATCCCAGAAAAATGTACTGAGCTCTCTGTTGTAAAATGAGGAAAACTTCCATCCACATTCCAGAAAATTAATTGGAGATTCAAAAGTAGGCAGTGATGTGCTCTGGGAGACAGGAAAAGTTAATAACATTGAGACTAATAGCTACACATCCTAGAACTTGCAGCAGCTCTTGTAAGGGTTCCTGGAATCATGCATCTATTGACAACTAGGTAGACATTTTCCATGCATTTGTTCTTAATAAACTAACTGATTGACATAGATGGTGTTCACCTCCTCCTTGAACAGTGGTCCTTAATCCTCATGTTCCCTATGCCGATGCTTGTGGATGTTGAGCAGCAAGGATGCTATGGCAGAAGAATAGACAGAAATGAAGGCAAACAAAGTGGAGGTGGGGTGGAGGTGGGTGTGAGTGGTAGAAAAAGTTGGAGGAAGGAAAAAAGGGTATCAGGAATAGAAAAGGGAAGGGATGATCAGAACAGGGAAATGGGAAAGCGTGTTACGAAGGTACTTGGAAAGGGCTTAGGCTATTGGGCTAACCTGAATCCTTGACCACACACATTCAAAAAGGGATAATATGGCACAAGTTGTCTAAAGAAAGTGAAACTATGTCATTTTTCCTTTGCAGGGGCACATCAATGGAAAATAAATTTCTGTTCCCTTCTCCCAGAAACAGTTTTCAGATGAATTAGCCCCCTCTTGTGACTGAATAGAAGAACTGCAGATCTAAATCCGGACCAAAAGTCAGCAAGCAACTTTTTGAAAAACCCCTCAAGTTTGCAGGTAAATGGGCTTCCCAGGTAGCATGAGTGGTAAAGAACTCACCTGCCAATGCAGAAGACTTAAGAGACCCAGTTTCAATCCTTGGATCAGGAAGATGCCCTGGAGAAGGGCCCATGGCAACCCACTCCAATATTTTGCGTGGAAAATTCATTGGAAAGAGGAGCCTGGTGGGCTACAGTCCATGACTCGCAGAGTGAAACATGACTGAAGCATCTTAGCACACAGCACACACATCTTACTCGTAATACCTCTGTACTCATCTGTATTTTCTTGGTCCTAAACTCTCCATAGCAGTGTTTTAATTATTTTTGACTGCTTTACTGCAGTCATATGATTCTCATCTGTTGATCTCTTTAAGTTTTCATTTGTCTCTAACCTTCATATATTTAAAATTTACTTCAAAGGCCATGTAATTCAATGTTTATAAGAGAGCTTGGTACACAGTAGACACTCAAGAATTATTTGTATCCTGAATGAGCCGGTAAGTCATTATTCATGAATTTAAGGAGAAAATTATGTTGAACAATTGTTCAAATTATTCTGAAAACAACCTCCCAATTTTAAGGAATGCCTGCCAAACAAAAGGCTCCAATAGTATAAACAGAGGGTTATTATTGTGAACAAAATGAGCACTAAATTGTGAACAAAATGGACAATAAACAATAAATCCAAGTCTAGGATTGAGGAAAATGCTATTGAAGACATGGGAGTAAATGTTATGATAATCATGCTTTGTTCATTTAACAAATATTCATAAATACCCAATGGAAGTCTTATTGTTGTTCAGTCACTCAGTCGTGTCTGACTCCATGTGACCCCATGGACTGGAGCACACCAGACTTCCCGGTCCTTCACTATCCCCAAGAATTGCTCAAACTCATGTCCATTGTGTGGATGATGCCATCCAGTCATCTCGTCCTCTGTCACCCCCTTCTCCTCCTGCCCTCAATTTTCCCCAGCATCAGGGCCTTTTCAGTGAGTTGGCTCTCCAAATCAGGGGTCAAAGTATTGGAGCTTCAGCTTTAGCATCAGTCTTTTTGATGAATATTCAGGGTTGATTTCCTTTAGAATTGACTGGTTTCATATCCTTGTTGTCCAAGAAACTCTCAAAGGTCTTCTGCAGCACCACAATTAGAAAGCCTCAATTCTTCGGCTCTCAGCCTTCTTTAGTGTTCAACTCTCACATCCATACATGACTACTGGAAAACCATAGCTTTGACTCTATGGACCTTTGTTAGCAAAGTGATGTCTCTGCTTTTTAATATGCTATCTAGGTTTGTCATAGCTTTCCTTCCAAGAAGCAAGTGTCTTCTAATATCATGGCCTCAATCATCTTCCACAGTGATTTTGGAGCCCAAGAAAATAAAATCTGTGACTGCTTACACTTTTTCCCCATCCATTTGCCATGAATTGATGGGATCAGATACCATGATATTAGTTTTTTGAATGTTGAGTTTTAAGTCAATTTGTCACTGTCCTCCTTCACCCTAGTTCCTCTTCTCTTTCTGCCATTAGAGTGGTATCATCTGCATATTTGAGGTTGTTGGTATTTCTCCTGGCAATCTTGATTCCACCTTCTGATTCATCCAACCCAGCATGTCACATGATGTGTGATGTACTCTACATACAATGTAAATGAGCAGAGTGACAGTATACAGCCTTGACGTACTCCTTTCCCAATTTTGAACCGGTTTGTTGTTCCATGTCCAGTTCTAACTGTTGCTTCCTGACCTGCGTGCAGGTTTCACATGAGGCAGGTAGGGTGTACTAGTATCCTATCTATTTAAGAATTTTCCGGTTTGTTGTGATCCACACATTCAAAGGCTTTAGTGTAGTCAGTGAAGCAGAGGTAGATGCTTTTCTGGAATCCCATTGCTTTCTCTGTGATCCAATGAATGTTGCAATTTGATTTCTGGTTCCTCTGCCTTTTGTAAATCCAACTTATACATTTGGAATTTCTCGGTTCACATACTGCTTAAGCCTACTTGAAGGATTTTGTGCATTACCTTGCTAATCTATGAAAAGAGCGCAATTGTAAGATAGTTTGAAGATTCTTTGGTATTGCCTTTCTTTAGTATTGGAATGAAAACTGACCTTTTCTACCGCTGTGACCATTGCTGAGTTTTCAAAATTTGCTGGCAGAATCAGTACAGCACTTTAACAGTATCATTTAGGATTTTAAAAGGTCAGCTGGAATTCCATCATCTGTACTAGCTTTGTTTGTAATAATGCTTCCCAAGGCCCACTAGACTTCACACTCCAGGATGCCTGGCTCTAGGTGAGTGACCATCGTGGTTATCTGCATTATTGAGACCTTTTTTGTACAGTTTTTCTGTGTATTCTTGCCACCTCTTCTTAATGTCTTCTGCTTCTGTTAGATTCTTGTCATTTCTGTCCTTTTTTGTGCCCATGATTGCACGAAATGTTCCCTTGGTATCTCTAATTTTCTTGAAGAGGTCTCTAGTCTTTCCCATTCTATTGTTCCCTGCTATTTCTTTGCATTGTTCACTTAAGAATGATTTCTTATCTCTCCTTGCTATTCTCTGGAATTCTGCATTCATTTGGATATATCTTTCCCCGTCTTCTTTGTCTCTTACTTCTTTTCTCAGCTATTTGTAATCCCTTCTTAGAGAAACATTTTGCCTTCCCGCATTTCTTTTCCTTTGGGATGGTTTTGGTCACTGCTTTCTGTACAATGTTATGAACCTCCAACCACAGTTCTTCAGGAACTCCGTCTATGAGATCTAATTCCTGAATCTATTTGTCACCTCCACTCTATAATCATATTGTTCTTGATTTAGGTCATACCAAAATGGTCTAGTGGTTTTCCCTACTTTCTTCAGGTAAAGCCTGAATTTTGCAATAAGGAGCTCATGATCTTAGCCACAGTCAGCTATAGATTTTCTTTTTGTGACTATATAGATTCCCTCCATCTTCGACTGCAAAGAATATAATCAATCTGATTTCTGTATTAACCTTCTGGTGATATCCATGTGTAGGGTGGGCTCTAGTGTTGTTGGAAGAGGGTATTTGCTGTGACCAGTGTGTTTTCTTGGCAAAACTGTTAGCCTTTGTCCTGCTTCATCTTGTGCTCCAAGGCCAAACTTGCCTATTACTCCAGGTATCTCTTGACTTCCTATGTTTGCACTCCAATCCCCTATGATGAAAAAGACATCTTTTCTTGGTTGTAGTTCTAGAAATTCTTGTAGATCTTGATAGAACCATTCTTCATAGATCTCTTCAGGTTCCGGTTTAAACTCATATTTTCACTGGCACTGAGACATACATTCATCCTGTTCTGGGTCAGGTCTTCCTCATATCCAAATCTTCTCCAAGGAGCCCTGTAAATGGTACACTCTGGATGACAATAAAGGTTTGAGACACTTTTCACAGCTAGGAAAGTTGTGTCTCATTTCTCAAAGATAGAAGTAATTGGAACAATAAAACCTGTTCCATAGGGTTTTGATATTTAAATTAGATAATGAATTGGAAATGCATCCTACAGTGCCTGACATATAGTAAGCTCAATAAATATCAACTCTTATTCTACTAAAACTTTCCTTTCCTTAAGTGCCAGGCTTGTGAACTGCTTTTTCCCCCCCACATCAGTTCAGTAATGGAAGCTTCTAGGGCATTTACTTAATCACTTACTTTCCTAGAGATAGTCACTATTTTTCCTTATCCTTTTGGTGTGATAGCCAGCTAGTTACACTGATACACTCAGGGTGCTGAGAGGACACAGGTGAAGCTTGATTTGGGTTTCCCTAAAAATAGTAAAATCAAGGACAAATTGGATCTCCAAAATTTTGCCATTATTATTAACTATTTTCACTTCATATTGGTTTATGAGCTTTTAATATATTCTGCATTTCATTCCCATTTTAGTAATGTAGATTGCATATATAGCCTTCCAGTCACATTGACTTTCCACTCTCTTAGCAGTGATTTTTAACAAAAACACAATCTGAAAATATACTTTCATGCTCATAAGAATCTTCCTTGACAGTTCTGTTTTCTTTAAAAACTTTGAGAATGCTTTTCTTTTGTGACTGCCATTTCTTGTGATGAGAACTCAGGCGTCATTCTTAATGGTGTTTCCCAGGACACAGCATATTGGTTTCTCCTGACTATTAGCAAGATTTTCTTCCACTAAATTAGACCCTTGGATTTGTCTTCAATGCCTTGCAAACTTCTGCCAAAACCACAGTGGTGAACTTGCAGAACTCTTTATTAATCTTTATGACTTTTCACATAGCATTGCTCCTGAATAAGGAGCTTGCTTTATAGGAAGTCAAGTACAACAGTGATTGGAGGTTCTTACTATGATAAAGAGGTTATGGAATGGGTAATGGATGAGGTAGTTATAAATACCAGTTACAATTATGTGGTCATTTGCAGTAACAAAAGCTACAATAGTTATAAAATTGTCTTCATTTTATGTGAATATATTTATGTATACATTAAACATTTTTTAGCTTCTCTCTCCTCTTTCCTGCCTGTGGTAAAAGAAAACATGCCACTACAATTTACTCTTACATCTCAGTCTATCTCAGTGATTAAGATACAGAATTAAATGCAAGAGTGAGATTCAGCTAGATGAGGAAAGAACATCACTTGTAAATGGATAAATGAACTCGGTATTCTCTTTGAAGAAGAGAGCTGGTTTTGGTTGAATGAGGAATAATTGCGTCATAGTAACAGGAAGCATGTTCAGAATTAAATTGAAGAAAGTGGGGAAAACCACTAGACCATTCAGGTATGACCTAAATCAAATCCCTTATGACTATACAGTGGAAGTGAGAAATAGATTTAAGGGCCTAGATCTGATAGACAGAGTGCCTGATGAACTATGGATGGAGGTTCATGACATTGTACAGGAGACAGGGATCAAGACCATCCCCATGGAAAAGAAATGCAAAAAAGCAAAATAGCTGTCTGAGGAGGCCTTACAAATAGCTGTGAAAAGAAGAGAAGCCAAAAGCAAAGGAGAAAAGGAAAGATATACCATTTGAATGCAGAGTTCCAAAGAATAGCTAGGAGAGATAAGAAAGCCTTCCTCAGCAATCAATGCAAAGAAACAGAGGAAAACAATAGAATGGGAAAGACTAGAGATCTCTTCAAGAAAATTAGAGATACCAAAGGAACATGTCATGCAACGGTGGGCTCAATAAAAGACAAAAATGGTATGGACCTAACAGAAGCAGAAGATATTAAGAGGAGGTAACAAAAATACACAGAAAAACTGTACAAAAAAGATCTTCATAATCCAGATAGTCATGATGGTGTGATTACTCAACTAGAGCCAGACATCCTGGAATGTGAAGTCAAGGGGCCTTAGGAAGCATCACTACGAACAAAGCTAGTGGAGGTAATGGAATTCCAGTTGAGCTATTTCAAACCCTAAAAGATAATGCTGTGAAAGTGCTACACTCAATATGCCAGCAAATTTGGAAAACTCAGCAGTGGCCACAGGACTGGAAAAGGTCAGTTTTCATTCCAATCCCAAAGAAAAGCAATGCCAAAGAATGCTCAAACTACCACACAATTGTACTCATCTCACATGCTAGTAATGCTCAAAATTCTCCAAATCAGGCTTCAGTAATACCTAAACCATGAACTTCCAGATATTCAAGCTGAATTTAGAAAAGGCAGAGGAACCAGAGATCAAAATTGCCAACATCGGCTGGATCATGGAAAAAGCAAGAGAGTTCCAGAAAAACATCCATGTCTGCTTTATTGACTATGCCAAGTCTTTGACTTGGATATTTGAATTACAATAAACTGTGGAAAATTCTGAAAGAGATGGGAGTGCCAGACCACCTGACCTGTCTCTTGAGAAACCTGTATGAGGGCAGGAAGCAACAGTTAGAACTGGACATGGAACAACAGACTGGTTCCAAATAGGAAAAGGAGTACGTCAAGACTATATCTAGTTACCCTGCTTATTTAACTTATACACAGAGTATATCATGAGAAATGCTGGACTGGATGAAGCACAAGCTGGAATCAAGATTGCTGGGAGAAATATCAATAACCTCAGATATGCAGATGACACTACCCTTATGGCAGAAAGTGAAGAAGAACTAAAGAGCCTCTTGATGAAAGTGAAAGAGGAGAGTGAAAAAGTTGACTTAAAGCTCAACATTCAGAAAACTAAGATCATGGCATCCAGTCCTATCACTTAATGGCAAATACATGGAGAAACAGTGGAAACAGTGGCTGACTTTATTTTTCTGGGCTCCAAAATCACTGCAGATGGTGACTGAAGCCATAAAATAAAAAGGCGCTTACTCCTTGGAAGGAAAGTTATGACCAACCTAGACAGCATATTAAAAGGCAGAGACATTACTTTGCCAACAAAGGTCCGTCTAGTCAAGGTTATGGTTTTTCCAGTGGTCATGTATGGATGTGAGAGTTGAATGATAAAGAACGCTGAGCGCCTAAGAATTGATGCTTTTGAACTGTGGTGTTGGAGAAGACTCTTGAGAGTCCCTTGGACTGCGAGGAGATCCAACCATTATATCCTAAAGGAGATCAGTCCTGGGTGTTCATTGGAAAGACTGATGATGAAGCTGAAACTCCAATATTTTGGCCACCTGATGCGAAGAACTGACTCATTGGAAATGACCCTGATGCTGGGAAAGATTGAAGGCAGGAGGAGAAGGGAATGATAGAGGATGAGATGATTCGATGGCATCTTTTGGGTAAACTGCAGGAGTTGGTAACAGGGAGGCCTGGCATGCTGCAGTTTATGGGGTCGCAAAGAGTCAGACACAACTGAGTGACTGAACTGAACTGAACTAAACAGGAAGCATAATTTTCCTGTTGTCCTTATCAGAAAGTTTTGTTCTTCAAAGAGATAATGATGAATCTTAGTTAACAAGGAGTGAAGTTAACTAGTTAAGCTCTATTACAGTGGCTTTGTACTGTGTCAACTTAATTATCTGAAAATCTGTTTCCCAGAATCTGTATTGTTCTTATTTATGGTTGGCCATGAAAGAGGTCTGCGTAGGATTTGGAAGGTACTTTTCATGTAGTAGCCATGTTTCTATGTTCCATAGGTTGGTGCAGGTCTCCAGGGACTATGGCAACTCATAATGTTGCTGCTGATCAGGTAGTTCAATTTATTGTTGACTCACAACTCCTCAACCTTCCACCAGATCTCTTGCTCATGTTATCTTTGTCTTTGACCAAGTATGCTTGTAGCATGATGGCAAATGACATCCACTTCTCCTGAAGGTCACTCAGTACTGTCAGCCTAAAGGAGGTAAGAGAAAAAGACAAGTTTTGGTGTACCTTGTAGATTCCACTGTCCTCATGTTATTTCCATACATGTCACAGTCTGTCCATGCTTTTGTCCACATCCAATTTTCCTTCACAAGTGTTACTCTGGTTGACCTACAGTGAATTCAGACACAGCACCATATACAAATATAACATTTTTTTATCTGGATTTAGTGTTGGAATACAAATGCAACAGACTCTTCCACTAGCTCTAGCCCCTGCCTGTGAATAATCCTTATTAGTGCAGTGGCTCAGTGGTGTCTGACTCTTTGTGACTCCACAGGCTGTAGCATACCAGGCCTCTCTGTCCATCGCCAACTCCCAGAGCTTGCTCACACTCATGTCCATCGAGTCGGTGATACCATCCAACCATCTCATCCTCTGTCATCCCCTTCTCCTGTCTTCAATCTTTCCCAGTACCAGGGTCTTTTCCACTGAGTCAGTTCTTCTCATCAGGGGGCCAAAGTATTGGAGTTTCGGCTTCAACATCAGTCCTTCCAATGAATATTCAGGACTGATTTCCTTTAGGATGGACTGGTTTGATCTCCTTTCAGTCCAAGGGACTGTCCCCAGGTCTCCCATATTGCAGGCAGATTCTTTACCAGCTGAGCCACAAGAGAAGCCAAATAATCCTTATAACTAATCTCTTACTCTACATCACTGGTAGTTCTCCTTCTCTGAATATGCCCTGACACGATGTCTAAGAGGAAAGGGCTGTATGATAAGTCACTTCAGTTATGTCCTACTCTTTGTGACCCTATGGACTGTAGCCCCCTAAGCTCCTCTTGGACAAGGGATTCTTGGACAAGAATCCTCTGTCCAAGGGATTCTTCAGGCAAGAATACTAGAGTGGGTTGCCAAGCCCTCCTCCAGTGGAACTTCCCAAACCAGTGATCAAATCTGTGTCTCTTATGTGTCCTGCATTGGCAGGCGAGTTCTTTACCCCTACTGCCTGCAAAGCCCTAAAAGGAAAGAACTAAGGAAATGATTTTCATGATACTATATATACTATTGGAGAAAGAAATGGCAACCCACTCCAGTATTCTTGCCTAGAATCCTGTGGACAGAGGAGCCTGGTGGGCTGCTGTCCGTAGGGTTGCATAGAGTTGGACACAACTGAAGCAACTTAGCATGCATGCATGCATTAAAGAAGGAAATGGCAACCCACTCCAGTATTCTTGCCTGGAGAATCCCAGGGAGGGAGGAGCCTGGTGGGCTGCCACCTATGGGGTCGCACAGAGTCGGACACGACTGAAGTGACTAGGCTGTAGCTGTATATATACTATATATGATGATATATAATGATAATATATATACATGATAATATATGTACTGTATATTTCAGATACTATATCAAGATTTGTGATGTGAGGATCTTTAGGTGAAAGTGTCATTTTGTATTATTATGGGGCAAGTTTTCAAATTTAGACAACTTTACACGTGTTCTGTATGGTTGATTTAAAGTAAAAAATTCAAGAGGAGAATGTACCAGTAGAAAGTTACTCTGGACACCTGCTTCCATATGACACGGAAGGAGCTTTTATTTATAATTAAATCTTCTGATCCAGACCACAGATGAAGCAACCACAGGACTACCATTTATTGTCTGGGATCTGCAGGTGTGTATTTCAGCTAGGGTCCTACAGCAGAGAGGCTTTCTCTTATTAAGCTTGGGGGTTTTTGTTCAGCTTTTCCTATTACTTCAAGCACTGTGAGTTCCCAGAGAGCACAGAAGTACTTTGCAGAATCTTCCAATTGTAAAGTTGAAATGGTGAGGCTGGATGATTTACGTGATCTCTCAACATTTATAGAGTGGCGTCCATCCCTTGTAAGGAAAATCATCTCTCCACTGGGAAGCTGCTTGTACCAAAATATGCTGTAACTGCTCCGACTTGTTTCATACTGACATTTCAGGGTAACTGACTCCCCAACTCGACTGGATATGTCTGGCTGGTCTTGAATTACTTTCTGGGCTACACTGGATCCTGTGGGGAAAATCAGGAAACAGAGATGAAACAGTGAATAAAATAATGTAGGAATTAGACTCATTTAGGACCACCACCCCCAAAAACAAACTGAAGTCCTCTAAGATGCTTGGCTTTCCCCAGTCCTCCTTTCCTCCCCAAGTCCCGTGAAGTACCGCGTGCCTGTGTGCAGTCCTTTCACCCTGAACACGCGCACCCACATTTGGAAGCCTCCCTACCAGAGAAGGTGAAGGCCAGGAACACCCAGAGCAGCCTGGAGAGCAGCATGAGGCATGGATTCCGCTGCACAAACTGTGCTCAGTTCTCAGCTCAAGCTGAGAGTGTCTTTGTGCTCCTGGCAGCACATATACATATAACCTCAGGTCCTGTGTGACTTCTTCACACAGGAGGGAAGTGGGGTTTGTCGTTTACATACGTCATGTGGTCTGTGCACAGATGGGAAAAAAAGTCTGGCTCACCACAAACTTTTACTTTCTCAATTTTTCTTTCACTGGTAATTAAATTAGGCTGATCCTGAAAGGGGGCTTCACAAAAGCAATTAGTAATAAAGGCTTGAGCTGAGGGGAATTGAGGAACAAACTAGGTGACATTCACTGATAATTATTCAACACAATAATTTTGCCATCCCTTTTAAAACAGCATTTGATTTTTGTTTTTGAACTTTTTATTAGAGTATAGTTGGTTTACAGTGTTGTGTTAGTTTCTGCTGTACAGCAAAATGAAATATCCATCAACAGAGGAGTGGATAAAGATGTGGAACATATGTGTAATGAAATTGTTGCCATTGTTGTTTAGTTGCTAAGTCATGTCCCACTGTTTTTCAACCCCATGGACTGTACCCCTCCAGACTGCTCTGTCCATGGAATTTCCCAGGCAAGAATACTGAAGTGGGGTACCATTTCCTTCTCCAGAGGTTCTTCCTGACCCAGGGGTCAAACCTGTATCTCCTTGGCTAATGCATTCTTTATCACCGGGCCACCAGGGAAACCCATGATGAAACCATTCAGCTATAAAAAAGAATAAAATAATCCCATTTTCTGCAACATGAACAGATCTAAAATAAAATTTAGTAGAAGCTATGAACCCTTCTTGTAATCTGCTTACTAGTCATTTAGTTAGCCTACAGTTATATTGCTCCATCCAGAATCTAAGTACTTTATTTAAAAACTCACAGATCTTTGGTCTTCTTGGTGAAATGTAGTCTTATCCAAAGTTATTAATGTATTTTTTTCTGGGTTTTAGGGCTCTGCTTAGTTTTTTCAATATGTAAAATTACTCTGACATCAAATGATAAAAAAAAATCAGTCCTTCTGACTTTAAGAGTCTATTCTATTGATTGTATTTATATGAAGTTATGACAGGAATAAAATAATTATACTTTTGAAACATGATATTGAGTCTTATTTATTAGATTTTGAGAAGGATCAGAATATTCAGTCTCATTGCCTCCACAAGTAGAATTGCACTTATTAGATCATGTGTCTTGGAATTGTCCTCATGTCACATTTTCTATCCCACTGGCCCAAATTGTTCAGTCTCACTAGTTAGTTGTTTATTATTTTTTCTCCTTGCAAAATACACTTTAGATAAGCATGCTGGATCTTTCTGTGCCATAGAATTATAATGCACTCCAAAAAAACTTAGTATCTACAAGCTGTATCTACACCATAGATGGTGATGCATGAGTTTTGCAAACTGTTACATGTTCATTGAAGGCAGGAGGAGACAGGGATGACAGAGGATGAGATGGTTGGATGGCATTACCGACTCAATGGACGTGAGTTTGTGTAAGCTCGGGGAGTTGGTGATGGACAGGGAAACCTGGCATGCTGCAGTCCACTGGGTTGCAGAGAGTCAGAAACAACAGAGCGACTGAAGTGAACTGAACTGACATGTTCATTTAGAATATAGCTGTCAATCTTTCATTTGGTTTCATCATTTTAATGGATGGATTAATAAAAAGAATCAAAGGCATAGAGATAATAGAAAAGAAAGTACAGACAAGGTCTTTAAAACAGTGTCAATTCCTTGGTTTTAAGTTCCTTGAGTGGTGTTGTTAATGACTGATACATGGAGGAGAGTGCATATTTAGTTGAGACATCTTCTCCCCTGTCCCATTTCACCTCTGAGTGCTGTCAGGCAGCTGATGCCTTGGTTTGCTTGTATCTTAAAAGAAGAGATCATGAATGCTCACAGCAGCCTGGGCAGCAGCATGATATTGTACATGTAGCATATATATTTATATATAACAATTATATACATTATATATAACAGAAAATTCATATTGATAAAATATTTTTAAAATATAAATGATAATCTGATACATCAGTTTTATATGCACTTTTTTATGTATAGCTCTATGAAATTTTATCACAGGTGTAGGTTTTTGTACCATTACAAAAATCATGATACAGAATTGTTCCATTTCTAGAGAAAATGATTTTCATACTATCTCCACCCCTGCAACTCATGATAATGCCTAGAAACTACTGATCTTTTGATGTCTATATTTTTGTCCTTTTGAGAATGCTGTAAAAGTAAACTCATACATTATGTATGTGATTGTAATAATATAGTGTGTAAGCATGTACCATGTAGTCTTCCGAGATACTTTTTTCACTCACCATTGAGATCTATCTAGGCTATTGCATGTATCAATAGTATATTTCTTTTAATCACTACAGACTGTCCCTAGCTTATGATGGACCAACTTAGGATTTTTGACTTTATGGTTATGAGAAAGGTATATATACATTCACTAGAAACCATACTTTGTATTTTCAATTTTTATCTTTCCCCATGCTGGTAACATGCTGTATACATTCTCTAATGATGCTGAACAGCAACAGCAAGCTGAGCTCTCAGTCAGCCCTGGGATTGTGAGGCTAAACCACTGATCCACTACAACCATTCTGCACTCATACAGTCCTTCTGTTTTTCACTTTCAGTACAACACCTTAAGGTTAGGCTAGGCTAGACTCTGATTCACAACGTTTATTATATTCATTTTCTACTTATGATATTTTCAACTGAAACTGGTTTATTGAGACTTAACCCTATTTCAAGTTGAGATAGATATAAGTAATATTTTATTGTATGGGTGTACCACAGCATATTTATCTATTCACACAATGAAGAACATTTGGCTGGTTCCCAGCTTTTGGCCATCACAAACACAGCTGTCATGAATATTCATGTACAGATTTTTGTGTGAACACGGTTTTCTTTTCTCAAGTATAAATGCTTGTAAAGGAGTATGATTGCTGAGCTGTAAGGTGAGTGAATATTTAAGTTTATGTGGAAATTCTAAACTGTCTTCCAGAATGACTGTACCATTTTCCCACCAGCAGTGTATGAGTGATCCAGTTTCTCTACATCATTGCCAGAACTTGGTATTATCAGTATTTTTCATTTTAGCCATTAAGCAAGATGTGCACTGGTATCTCATTGTGGCTTTAATTTGCATTTCCCTGATGGTTAAAGATGTTGAACATCTGTTTACATGCTTATTTCCATGCTTATTTCCCTAATACAAAGTTCTTGCATGAAGTGTCTGGGTGAACCTTTTGTTCATTTTTCAGTTAGATTGCTTGTTTTCTTCCTGCTGAGTTTAGAGAGTACCTTGTATTCTGAATACCATCCTTTGATGAAAAATACATTGTGAAAATATTTCCTGCCATTCTGTGGTTTGTCTTTTTCATTCTCTTAATAGTATCTTTCACAGAGCAAACATTTTTAATTTTGATGAAATAGTTTTTTTTTTTAAATTTTATTTTATTTTTAAACTTTACATAATTGTATTAGTTTTGCCAAATATCAAAATGAATCCGCCACAGGTATGGATTGTGATTTCAGTATCATGACAAAAATAATTTTGTCTAACAATTGGTCCTGAAGATTTTCTTTTTTTCAAAAAGATTCATAGTTTTATATTTCACACATGGAGGTATGGTCTTTTTGGAGATTCTCCTTAAATTTTTGTATAAGGTATGAGATTTAGGCCAAGTTTCAGTTACTTGCCTATGAATATATCCAGTTGTCCCCAAATCATTTGCTTGTATCATTCCTCCATTGAATTGTCATTGCACCTTTGCCAAAAAGTCAGATTTCCCAACTTTCCACATCTCCACTTGGAATAACTCAGTAGCATATACTTGTTAATGAATTTTGTTATCCTTTTTGTATTTTTATTATACATTTTATTTTATATTGGCGTATAGCCAATTAATGCTGTAATAGTTTCAGGTGGACACCAGAGGGAATCTATCTGACTAACACTGTAGCATCTGTATTATTGCTTACTTTTCATTCATTATAGTTATAATATTTTCACCATGATAATTTTACCTAGGAATATATATTTTATTAATCATTTTAGCAAAATTAACTTGGTATCTCATAGTTATTTCTATCATTTTCTTTCTATTTTACCAATTTGACATTTTTTATTATGTTCTTGTTTAAGTTTACATTAGTTGTAATTTTTCTTTTTTTGTTGAAAACTTACATAATTGTTTTCTCAGCCTTTTTCTTTAGCAGTATAAACATTTAAAAGGATAAATCTCTCCTATGTAAAATATTAACTGTATCTCATAAATATTTGTATGTATGTGTTCTCACTATATTTTATTTCAAAATATTTTCTTATAGCACACTAATTATTTCTTTAGTGGGTTTTTTTTTAAGTTTAATGCCTAAATTCCAAATATTTGGGAGTTTCTAAATATATCTTTTTGCTATTGATTTTCTAAGTCAATTCTAATTTTAATCAAAGAATAAATTCTATATAATTTCATTTTCTTAAATGTATTAAGACTTTTTATGCACAAACCAATGTGTGTGTGTGTATGTATCTATATGGCAGGGTGAGTCTGGAGCCTCGGCTGCAGACCTGGGTACAGGCTGCAGGTGCCTGGGGAGCACTGTGCACTTGCTGCACAGAAGTAGGTGGCTGAGTCTCCAGGCTGGAAAGCTGTGGTGTGCGATGAGAGCTGTTTGGCACTCATACTGAGGAAAACCATGAGTCTTCCATCTTCCTTTTTATTCATAACTGAACCTATGGCTATCAAGAATACAAGGCCTTTACCAGGGTATTGACTGTACCATGAGAAGTAGTCAAATGTCCTCCTCTCCTACAGTTCAGAATGGAAATCTCTCCTTCCTGGACTATCAAAGATTGAGGGCTCTGTTTCACCTACTGTTGGTCACTTTTTTCCTTCTCTTGTCCACCCATCCCTGTTTAAAGAGATAAAAAGTCATTAGGTCCACAGATTAATATTTCCTTCTTAAAGTTCCTATCTGCATTAATTTGTCCATTCCCCAATTTTCTCATTCCCCTTAATTAATGAGATATTTTAGTTTTCATCCAGCACAACCCACAGTCTAAGTGAAACCACAGAAGTAAAAATGATGCTCCCAGAATCTTGTCCATTGTTCTTGCCACCAAAGGTCAGTGACAACTCATGTTCCTCTTCTGGTCTTCTCAACCAGCTAGAACTCTGACTTTAAGTTCACATCTGCTTTAATGCCTTCAACAGACCCCATCCTCTTACAAGTACTTTCACTTAAACCTATCTCTCTCAAAGAAAGTATTCCCCATATTGAAACTAGAATTGCTGTAAATTAATTTCACTGGGAATCAGAAACACTCTGCTTACACATGGGTAAAGAGCAGGTTAGAATTTCTCTCTTGCTCTCCACCTCTTCCTTTTCTTAACACCTCCTAGAAAAACTCATATTTCAGGACAGCATGATATGTTAATGGAGATTACATTATTTTACAATGGGAAAGAGACAGATGCCCATAAAGTTACAAATTAGTGTGCAGAGGGATATTTCCTTTTTTTTTTTTTTTTACTATAAATACTAATTAAAGTCTATTGAAAATACACAGAAGCATAATATATATCATTACAAGATAAAGTCGTGGATCCAAACAGAGAAAATATATAGCCCTTTTGCCATGATGGAACTTCAATTTTGACACAATCTTTCAGATGTGTCCACATTTTACATGACCCTAAAAAAATGATAGAAAACCAATCAAGTTCAATTTATACTTTTCCTAAAATACAAATTAGGCAAATGGAATATTTCCAAGGTGATCATGGATCCTAAGCTGACATTCAGGTTGCTCAGAATATTTCTGATAAGGGTTGAAGTATAAAAAGTGAGTTTTAAATTATGAATCTGTACAGATTTAAGACATCCAAATACTCTATCTCTTTCTTCACACACATCGGTATCACAGATTTCCCTCAGCTTCTGATGTCATTAAAATCTCATGACCATTTTTGCCGATATTTTATCAGAGAGAATAAAACAACCCACCACCTCTGGATGGTGATGATTCTGGAAAATATAGTGAATAAGAGAAGTAATATCAAGGGTCAAAGGGTAAGAGGTCTGAAGGAAAGGTTGGGGAGGAAATACCCAGGGTCAGGAGAGAAACATGGGTTTGTGAGTAAAAAAATGTCCTTCATCACTTAGGGAGCAGAGCAGTGTGAAGGTTAAAGCAGATAGTGCTGGGGAAGACATGTGTACACGTGGCTAGAAAGCAATGAGGGTTGGTTGGATAGGCAAAGAAAGTTCAAAGACAAATGTGAACACTGGAGAATTCGACTTGAATAATAGAAAAAGCAGTGAAACCTGCAGGACTGTTCCCAGGAATAAATGTCACAGTGGCTGTATTAGACACTGTTGGCACCTTGCTCAAGTTTTCTCAGAAGCTTCATCTGTGCTCAGGTCCAAGTTCTTTGTGTTTTGCTGCCAGCAGCTTAGATAACAACTGATATCTGTGACCATCCAATTCTTTTGTCTAATTGGTACAGTATGGTCTGATATGTGCTCTAGCACTCCCCACAAAATCAGGCAGACAGAACATCAGGAACCTCTGAAATCTTCCTCTTGTTTGGCCTTTTCCCTTTCCCTAGTCAGTGGGCTTCCCAGGTGGTGCTAGTGGTAAAGAAGCCGCCTGCCAAGGCAGGAGACCTGAGAGACTCCAGTTCAATCCCTGGGTCGGGAAGATCCCCTGGAGGAGGAAAGGGCAACCAAGTATAGCATTCTTGCCTGGAAAATCCCATGGGCAGAGGAGCCTGGCGGATATTCCTCTCAAGGTCTGAGTCTGAGGCAGAGGACCTAAGGCAGAGAGTATTTAAATAGTTTGTTCATCATTTTCATTCGTGAAAAATTACACTACTTCTCATAATTATGCTCTTTGATATGCTAATATTAGATATTATAAAAACCAACACTAATGATGTTTTCTGTTGAAGAGTCAAAACTTAGAAGATATGACTGTTAATCTTTATACTATAGATAATAACTCTAAGTACAACTAGAGTTTCAGAAAAAATATGATATTCCTATTTTTCAATATTGATACTCTCAGAAAACATGATTATGTTAATATAGAGATCCACGGTAGAATTATATTTGTGGCAGGTTTAGGCTAAAGACAAGAAGACAACTTTCTTTGTTGATGGAGAAAGCCAATAAATCTCAAAGAAAAGCTCAACTTTTGATTATAGTCTGTCTAATCCTGTTCTATTTGTGCTAATTATATAAATAAAAGGCTGTACCTTCCAGAATGACTTTGTGAGTTGATTTATGGATACTCCCCCCAACAAAACAGTTAAAACAGATGAAAATTATTTTTAAGAAACTAAAGCCTTTGGACATAGTCTTTAGGTTATACAGCATATAAAAAGGGTAATAGAGACACATTTATTCATAAAATGTACTAAATCTCCATGATAGCAGAAAGAATCTGTGAAAATTGTACCATGACCCACTCCCCATCCCCAGCTCAAGATGATGGAAGTTCTACTTAAGGTGCATACAACCAAGAACACAAGGCTCCTTCTCTCTCCAGTTCACAGTATAGGGTTATCATATCTCCTACAGAGGGGCTGACTGCTGTCCTTTCTTACCTCCCCCAGGTCTGTGCTACAGAAACTGTATTACAAACAAGAAAAGCTGATAGGTCTATGGCCACTTTTCACCTCACTTATAGCGCAGAGGTTCTACGTCAGGCATGGTAGGCTGAGAATACTGGGTCCTCTTGCTCTCATCCCAGCTCATAGAGTGGTGATTTCATGCTGGCAAAGGCAAGCCAAGAAGACAAGAGGCTACTGCTCCCTTGCATCACGCTTCTCATAACACAGGGATGTCACTCGGAGACAAGCAGCCAATTGTCCCTTATTACAGGTCCAGAGCAGTGGCTCAGGAGTTGTGTCCAGGGAGAGAAGCAGTTGTAAAAACACAGGTCTCCCTTTGAGACTTCCCTGGTGGCTCAGACGGTAAAGCGTCTGCCTACAATTTTGAAGACCTGGGTTCAATCCCTAGGTCGGGAAGATCTCCTGGAGAAGGAAATGGCAACCCACTCCAGTATTCTTGCCTGGAAAATCCCATGGATGCAGGAGCCTGGCTACAGTCCATGGGATCGCAAAGTTGGACACAACTGAGCGACTTCAGTTTCAGTTTCCCTTTGAGAAGACTTTAATTGAAACCATCATTGGGAAGCCCAAGTTTAAGGGTGTGTTGAAAACAATGGAGATTTTTATGGTAGACAATTAAGAGGAGGCTGGCAACTCAATGAGATCAGGAAGCTAATTCATAGACAACTACTTAAAATCTTAACAGAAAGTACAGGAAAGGGACTAGCAAGGAAAAGTCCTCTCTGATCAGAAGCCCTCAAAGAAAAGTTTCAAAGACTGTCTCCACAAACAGGCTTGATTTAATTAGAAGAGCTGCTGCTGCTGCTGCTGCTAAGTCACTTCAGTCATGTCTGACTCTGTGTGACCCCATAGACAGCAGCCCATCAGGCTCCTCTGTCCATGGGATTCTCCAGGCAAGAACACTGGAGTGGGTTGCCATTTCCTCCTCCAATGCATGAAAGTGAAAAGTCAAAGTGAAGTCGTTCAGTCATGTCTGACTCCTAGAGACCACATGGACTGCAGCCCACCAGGCTCCTCTGTCCATGGGATTCTGGGAACAATTTATGCATTCATAGCATTGTTGAAAAAAATCAGCCAGCAATTAATCGAGTCTATTGCCTAGGTGTAATACAAATAGAAGCAAATAGTTTAACATAGCAATTAGAGAAAAAGACTGTCAAAGAGCCTTGCTAAACCATTACCACATCAGGATGTCTAAGAATGTACCCAAGACTATATCCTTTGAGGAACAACATCATAGGCTGCACATTGTGGGAAAAATAAACAACTGAAATAGTCAAGTCACTAGGCAAATAAACAAGCAGACAACAGCAAGTGCCAGAGTGGTGGAAAATGGATATACAGAGTTGCTGTAATAAATGTGGTGGCCTGAATGACTCCCAAAGTTATTCAAGTCCTAATTCCTGGAATCTAAAAATATGACTGTAAAAGAAACACATCAATTTCTGGACACATACAGTCTTCCCAGACTGAATGTGAAAGAAAAGGAAAATTTGAACATACCAATTACTGGTAATGAAGTTGAACCAGTAATCAAAAAACTCCTGAGAAACAGAAATCCAAGGCCATATGCTTCAAAAAGAAATTCAACTGAATATTTAAAGAAAAATTAGTACCCTTTACAAATTATTCCTAAAAATCAAAGATGAAGAAATGCTCTCAATCTCATTCACTGGGGCCTACAATATTCTGATACCAAAACCAGACAAAGATTCTACAAAAAAGAAAATTCAGGCCAATATTGCTAATGAATATAGATGCAAAAATCCTTAACAAAATAGTAGCAAACTAAATTCAACAAAACATGAAAAGAATCATGCATCATGATCAAGAGAGATTTATTTCAGGTGTGCAAGGATGGTTCGCAATCCACATATCAAGCAAGATGATATACCATGTTAACAGAATAAAGGATTAAAAACCATACTCACAGAAAACTAGTCAATCTAATCACACTAGGACCACAGCCTTGTCTAACACAATGAAACTAAGCCATGCCCGTGGGGCCACCCAAGATGGGCGGGTCATGGTGGAGAGGTCTGACAGAACGTGGTCCTCTGGAGAAAGGAATGGCAAACCACTTCAGTATTCTTGCCTTGAGAACCCCATGAACAGTATGAAAAGACAAAATGATACGATACTGAAAGAGGAACTCCCGAGGTCAGTAGGTGCCCATATGCTGGATGGCACCACTAACTCGATGGACGTGAGTCTGAGTGAACTCTGGGAGTTGGTGATGGACAGGGAGGCCTGGCATGCTGCGATTCATGGGGTTGCAAAGAGTCAGACATGACTGAGCAACTGAACTGAACTGAAAAAAAAAAAATCAAAAGTATCTAGGAATAAATTTAACCAATGAGGTGAAAGATCTGTACTCTGAAAACTGTAAGACATTGATGAAAAGAATTTAAGATAATGTAAATTGAAAAAGGAAGCTGAGAGGGCTATGGTAAACAAGAGTCCATGGCTTTTCATTGGCTGAGTCCTTGACAGGAAATAACAGGCATCTTTCATCTTCCCTTTGCCCTCCACTATGTCCACAAGCCATGAGTTTCCCCTGTCTCCCAACACTTCCCTGGTGGCTCAGATAGTAAAGCATCTGCCTACAATGAGGGAGACCCAGGTTCAATCCCTGGGTCAGAAAGATCCCCTGAAGAAGGAAATGGCAACCCACTCCAGTATTCTTGCCTGGAAAATCCCATGGATGGAGGAGCCTGGTAGGCTACAGACCATGGGGTCACAAAGAGTCAGACACTGAGCGATTTCACTTTCACTTTCTGTTTAATAATTTTTTATAGTTTATAAGACAGAGACATAAAGATATTTGACTCCAAAAGAGGAAGGAGCTATGATGATGGGAGCGAGGAGTTCTAGTGATTCAAGAAGGAGTCACGAACTAAAGAATTTAGTTGGCCTTCCAAAGCTAAAAAAGGCAAGGAAATGGATTATCCCTTAGATCTCAAGAAGGAATCAACTCTGCCAAGACCTTGACTATGGACAGTGAAATGCATTTAAGATTTCTTGCATCCAGAATAATTTTCTTCTAAGTTACCAAGCTCATATTGAACATTGAGTAAGGTTTATTGTTGATGTTCACTTTGCTGCTCTTGTAGGATGGGATGATGCAAGTGTCTGTTGGGACACATTCTGGTGAGGCAGATCTGAACAGTCTCGAGTCATCTTACTAATCAGGATAACAGCTTTATTGGAGTTATTTTTTTCTTTGAATTCTTTTCACTTTTTACCATTTTTCAGTTCAGCATATGGTGGCTAAATATTTATTTTATTTGTGTCCTCTTATCAGCTATTCTGCTAGTTCCAAGTTAGAAGTCTCTAGTGCAGAAGGAAATATAGATTGAGAAAGGAAGATGAAGACCAAAGTTCATAATCTGTAGGGCCAAAAAGTGTCTGTGATTAAAACTGTACCAGTGTAGGTAAGAAATAATCCGCACTGCAAATGCCCTGTGGTGGCCTCATGGTGTGACTGTGGCTGGAGGAGGGGCTGAGCCCCACGGAGGGTTTGTGTAGAGGCTGCAGGTGCCTGGGGAGCACTGTGCTGCACAGCACAGAAGTAGGTGCCTGAGTCTGTGGTCTGCGAAGAGGAAATGTGCAGTGAGCTGCGGCGTTCTTTAGGGATTGTTGTGGCATTTAATCTTCCATTCTGCTTTGTTCCTGAAGGAATGTTAAACAGGTGGATAAGGTGGCCACTGGGGTTCTGAAGATACCACTGTACATTGTTCACAGAGGCAGAAAAATTACACCTCAGCACGTGGCTGGCTCCCTCCTGGAGACTCAGGGCTGGGGGACTCTGCTCCACATCCAGCCCTTGCACACCTGATGACAAACAGAAATAATCACAGGAGGTCATTGTAACTCTGACAAAACCTTGAAACTGACCCCCCTCACACACACAACTCGCATAGATGATGAGAAGGATAGAAAGTCTGCAGCTTGTATGAGGACTTGTCAGCTCCTCTCCCTCCCTTAACAATACAGCAGCTGTTCAGTCCTTCAGATACCCCTCTGGGGCAGCCCCAACTCACAGCAAACCTGGGCAAACAAAAGCCCCAGCACAGTGCCTGCTAGCCTCTTCATGATGCTTCCTCTTCTTACTGAGATATTTTCAATGTGAGACACTTCACTAAAACCGAGGAGGGCAGTGTCATAAGCTGTGGTGGAAATGTTCCTCCTCCTGCAGCCAGTCAGTTCACCCAACAAGTCCTGCTCAGGCCCTCACTTTGTGAAAGGACATCCCACCCTCCCACCTCAACCAATCCAGAATGGGCTGGCGAGGAGTGGAGGAGAGTGGGAAATAGAAAGGTCATTATTTTAGGACTTGAGGAGCATTTTCTAAGAACATTGCAAAGAAGGCAGACTCTGATTTGGAATTTGTGGAGGATTTTAGGGAAGCTGCTGCTGCTGCTGCTGCTAAGTCACTTCAGTCATGTCCAACTCTGTGCGACCCCATAGATGGCAGCCCACCAGGCTCCCCCGTCCCTGGGATTCTCCAGGCAAGAACACTGGAGGGGGTTGGCATAATTTTAGTCTCAGATGGCATGGATGCAGAAGATTCTTGCATAGTGAATTATTATTTCTCAGGAGTTCTCAGGATCCTTTTTTTTTTTTTTTGCCTCTCCTGTGTACTCCCCTGTGATTCTAAAGGGTGCTCATGAATCAGCACAGTATTCATAGCAGTCTTGGCTGGAACACTTTGCAATATTAAGCAGTTTTATTTTAAAATTATATATATTTATTCTAGACTGAACCTACTTAACGAGTTATATTGTTTTTAGTCTCTAGATGGGCATTGAAATTAGAATTGCAAATCGTTTTACTTTTATTAAAACATACAATTTAAAAGTAAATTTTAAATAAAATTTCAGGTTTAAATACATCATTTTATTTACTTTGTTATTTTTTTAATTAGAGGATATTGTTTACATTGTTGTGTTAGCTTCTGTCATACAACAACGCACATCAGTCATGGTTAAATATACATATATATACCATCCCTCTTGAGACTTCTTCCCCTTTCCCATCCCAACCCTCTAGTTCCTCACAGAGCACCAGTATGGGCTCCATCTGTTATACCGCACCTTCCCACTAGTTGTTTGTTTTACACTAAATACATCTTAATTGTTGATTATTGTTATTTGTATTCTGCTTTTTACCTCTGCTGCTAAGTCACTTCAGTCGTGTCCGACTCTGTGTGACCCCATAGACGGCTGCCCATCAGGCTCCACTGTCCCTGGGATTCTCCAGGCAAGAACACTGGAGTGGGTTGCCATTTCCTTCTCCAGTGCATGAAAGTGAAAAGTGAAAGTGAAGTCGCTCAGTCTTATCCGACTCTTAGCGACCCCATGGACTGCAGCCCACCAGGCTCCTCTGTCCATGGGATTTTCCAGGCAAGAGTACTGGAGTGGGCTGCCATTGCCTTCTCCTTTTACCTCTAGAAGGTTATTTTAAAAGAACTAAGTATTTTTTAAAACATATGAAAATCAAGTCTGTGTTTTTCTCAGAGTTTATGAATAATAATGGTTCCCTAATATGGATTTAGAGATAAAAGGGATAGAAAATGAGGACTTGTATATTTTCACTGAAGTAAAACTGAAGTGATCTGCAGACACTGGGATCTGATGAACAGTTCAAGACTGTTGCAAATGTTAACTAAAGGAACTGTGAGAAATAGTGTAGAAACATTATTATTATTATTATTATTGGGCACACAGTAGATATTAGAGAAATAGAATTAGAAGAAGTAAAAGAGGAGAGGGCTAATCAGAGTGGGTCACTTGGAACTTTGCCACAAAAATGTGTTTAACCTAGAATGCCTATTGTAGGGGACAACTGGATAAACAAAGCCTTTTTTTCTTTCATATTCTATTGTCTGGACATACAAGAAGAGATAAGGAAGTCCACTAGAGGTAGGAATAGTTGCACATCCACTTCAGGAAGTCCCTTTAGAGCCAGTGATGTGGCTGTCAGGCGGGTCACTGACTGGCCTGCAGTTCTTCCTGCAACATTAACGCTAAATCAATGAAACCAGGACAGACCTACCTATAATGAGACAGTGTCTCTATTCAGATTTCAACCAGAATTGTGTTGGTTCTATAGAGGCAGGTGCATGGAATATAATGTTAGTGATTCCCTGTGAAGAGCATTCCCAACAGGAGAAGGTGGTGAAGAACATGAGACTATGCAGAAAGGAAGCTGAGAGCCATAGTGTGGAAGATCTCCCCTGAGGAGCAGGAAGGGATGTGCCAGAGTGTGCTAAGTCCTATTACAGAGAAATCTGAGATTCAAAGATGCCTATTTAAGCAAATTATAGTGACTATCAGGATGAAATGCTTCTTTGACAATGACTGCTCCTGGTGTTGAGCCTGTTCAAATGTGCAGCTCAGCTAGCTGAGATATACAGAAGCTCATAGGAGTGAAATGGAACTTTTGTTGGAGGTGACATTTCCAGTTTATGCAACATTACCCCCTGGAGGACAACTGGAACAAATCCCATCTTGAGGCTTTTATGCCATATTTCCTTCCCGTTCTTACCGAGGTTGAATCTCTTCCCATTCTAATTTGATGAGTGTTTTCAGGGGTTTGCATACTAAGTTGTTGTTCAGTCACTAAGTTGTGTCAGACTCTTTGAAGCCCCATGGACTGCAGCATGTCAGGCTTCCCTGTCCTTCACTATCTCCCAGAGTTTGCGCAAATTCATGTTCATTGGGTCAGTGAAGCCATCCAACTATCTGATCTTCTGTCACCATCTTCTCCTGCCCTCGATCTATCCCAGCATCAGGATCTTTTCCAATAAGGTGGCTCTTCATTTCACATGGCCAAAATTTATTGGAGCTTCAGCAGCAGTCTTCCAAAGAATATTCAGTTGATTTCTTTTAGAATTGACGGTTTTGATCTCATTGCTGTCCAAGGACTCTCAAGAGTCTTCTCCAGCATCACAAATCAAAAGCATCAGTTTTTCAGTGCTCAGAATCTATGCTTAAACTCTCACATCTGTACATGACTACTGGGAAAACCAAAGCTTTGACTATACGGATCTTTGTCAGCAAAGTGATGTCCCTGCTTTTTAATGGGCTATTTAGGTTTGTAATAGCTTTTTTTCCAAGGAGCAAGCATCCTTTAATTTCATGGCTGTAGTCATCATGCAGTGATTTTGTGGACCTAGAATATAAAATCTTCCACTGCTTCCACTTTTCCCCCACGTTTGCCATGAAGTGATGGGACCGGATGTCATGATCTTAGTTCTTTGAATTTTCAGTTTTAATCCAGCTTTTTCACTGTCCTCTTTCACCCTGATCAGGAGGTTCTTTAGTTCCTCTTGGCTTTCTACCATAAGTGTGGTGTCATCTGCATATCTGAGCTTATTGATATTTCTCCCAGAAATCTTGATTCCAGCTTGTGATTCATCCAGCCCAGGGTTTTACATGAGTTACTATGCATAGAGTTAAATAAGCAGGGTGACAATATACAGCCCTGACATACTCCTTTCCCAATTTTGAGCCAGTCTGTGGTTCCATGTCTCATTCCAACTGTTACTTCTTGACCCACATACAGGTTTCTCAGGAGACAGTGGTGAACTTCCCCTATCAGTGCTCCTTTCAGATATCAAAAGTGGGTTTTAAAAATAGCCTCACATTAGAAGAAATGAAATACAAATACCCATTCAGTGAGAAGGTTGAACTAAACCAAAATCAAAATCTCTCCAATGAGTTAATGAGGGATAATTGACTGTTCTGTTATAAAACATGCAGTTTTCCTTGCAGGTGTTTGAGAAGAAGATGTATGTCTATGTCTTTTTCATGAACATGAAGAAACCCCACGGAAGGTCTAGCTCTTAGGATGTAGCAAACAGTGGAGTTTAAATGTTGACCTAGTTGAACCATATTATTTTGTTTGATATCTTTGAGTAATCATGTAGTGCACTTTAAATCATGGGAAAAGAGGCTAGAGATATGACTCAATGATATGGTCAATATACTGGTGGGAGTCAAGGTTGGTAATGCAGTACAGTCTAGTTAGTTGAGGGAACTACAGTGACTGGAATGCCTGTTAATCTATGTTTCCACTTCCTCCTGATTACTTAAAACACTGTAATTCATTGAATTTCCCTTTTCCAACCCACACATGGCTCTTCCTCAACCCTGGTCCCAGAGTAGCAGCAGGCAAGGCTTTGGGTATGGGCTTCAGGGGGCTTAGCAGCACTGTGTGGAGGCACAGAGGTATGTGGCTGAGTCTTCAGTCCTCTGATATTCAGGGAGCTGTAGCCCTCCTTAGTATTCAGAGTGACTCTCACTTGTCCTTGCTCTTTTTCATCCCCATTTACACTCACTACATACAGGTTCTTGGGGGCTTTTTGCAGGTTCCCATCTGCAGCCATGAAATTAAAAGATGCTCACTCCTTGGAAGGAAATTTATGACCAACCTAGACAGCATATTAAAAAGCAGAGGCATTACTTTGCCAACAAAGGTCCATCTAGGCAAGGCTATGGTTTTTCCAGTGGTCATGTATGGATGTGTGAGTTGGACTGTGAAGAAAGCTGAGTGCTGAAGAACTGATGCTCTTGAACTGTGATGTTGGAGAAGACTCTTGAGAATCCCTTGGACTGCAAGGAGATCCAACCAGTCCATCCTAAAGGAGATCAGTCCTGGGTATTCATTGGAAGGACTGATGTTGAAGCTGAAACTCCGATACTTTGGCCACCTCATGCGAAGAGCTGGGAGCTTTCCCTGATGCTTTCCCTGATGCTGGGAGCTTTCCCTGATGCTGGGAAGAGCTTTCCCTGATGCTGGGAAAGATTGAGGGCAGGAGGAGAAGGGGACAACAGAGGATGAGATTATTGGATGGCATCACCGACTCAATGGACATGGGTTTGGGTGGACTCCAGGAGTTGGTGATAGACAGGGAGGCCTGGCATGCTTGGTTCATGGGGTCGCAAAGAGTCAGACACAACTGAGTGACTGAACTGAACTGAACATCCGTACTAGTGTAAAGCATAGAAAGAGCTGGAAGGGGAACTGCAGGTGAAATTGGGACTCTCTCCTTCCTGAACATAGTAAAGGAGGACACTGTCCCACAGTCAAGAGGCTGCTCACTCCTGTTCAGAAAGACAGGTCAGACATAGAAAATAATTTATCTACAGAGTAATCATCTTCTTCACATCCCTAGATATTAGAACCTGGAGGTGCCTGACTGTGTCCCCCACCTTCCCCATCACCACCCCAGACTGCTCAGAATGTCTTCAGCAGTCCCTGTACTTATGACCAAGATGAAGCCACAGGGTCAGCAATGAGGCTAGAAAAGGTCTCATTTCCATTTATCCTGATCAAGTATCCTCAACATGGAAAGTTGTACAGCCTAGATCTGTGGAACATTCTGCTTCAGGTAATAGGATTCTGATCTGGTTGCCCAGCCAATCAGAGAGAATAACATATACATGTGCTAGAAATACACCATTTCTGCCCTAGAATCAGTTTCCTGTGGTTGAAGGAGGAATTAAACACTGCTTTCTCAAGACCAACTTCACAAACACTAAGGATATCTCTTACGAACTCACAATGCAAAGAGAGCCGAAACCTTTCACAGCTGGGTTGCCTTAGGATGGGCTGCTATTATTCAACTTGAGAGAGATTGGAATTGCAAATGTGGAAGGAAACACACTTTGGTTAGGAATCTTTTACATAAAATTTCAAATCCCAATTTATAAATGTGCACAAGTGCTATGCATTAAATTATTTTTATGCACAGCATTCTAATAGAAAAGTTATGCAATAGAGATATTATTTCCAACTTACAAACAAGAAACTAAAGCTGAAAAAGATCAAGTAACTAACCTGAGATCACACGTATGGTAGGTGGCATAGTAAAAATCACAGCGCATATCTATCTGGCTAAGTAGTCTATAGTGTTTGGAATCTGCCACACCACCTACATTTGTGATACTCAGTAAATGTGAAGGGTTAGTGAAGGTTTATTCTAAAATAAACCTTTTAGAAGGGTTGGGAACCTGCTTTGTGGTTATTGGGAACCTACTTTGTGGTTATTCTTCCTAATAACACCAAAACGTGCAACATCTGGTGAATGGATAAATGAAATGTAATTCATTTGCCAATGAATTGCTATTCATCAATAAATATGAGTGAAATACTAATGTATGCTACAAGATAAGTAATTTTTTAATTATGTTAAGGAATAATAGCCAGACACAAGATTACATATTGAATGATTTCATGTATGTGAAATATTCATGAAAGGAACTTATAAAGTTACAAATGTGGTCAGTGGTTGCTGTGGGGCCAAGCATGGAAACAAGGAACAACTATAATTGGGGATGAAGGATAATTTACTAAAAATTATTAAACTGGAAATCCAAAATGGATGAATATTAGGGAATGTCACTTATACCTCAATAGAGTTGCTTAAAAATAAATAAGAATTTTGTTCTGTCTTATCTGTTACAGTCCAGGAAGAATGTTAGTTTAACTCAACATGTACATATTTATTTAAACAGTGATTTGGAGCTGACAATTTCCCTAGAACCTTTGAAAATTACAAAAGCAATGTTATCTGTGAGCTCAATATGTAGCTGGAAAAATAAAATGCATCCAGAAAAATTTATTAGTACAAGATAGAATTAATTAAGACTGTTCAGAATCTAAATCTACTTCTTGGAATCTGGTACTGCAGATTGACTGCAAAACCTTCTTTCCAGTGAACAACTGAAATAAGCAAAGGAAACAGCATGGTTGTTGTTCAGTTGCTAAGTTGACTGTTTGTGACCCCAGGCACGCTAGTGTCCCCTGTCCTCCAATATGCCCCGGAGTTTGCTCAAATTCATGTCCATTGACTCAGGGATGCTATCTAACCACCTCATCTCTTCTCACCTAAACAATATGGGTTAGGGGCTAAAAATCAGAGCAGTGCCTTCCACCTGTGTGCTCAGTCATTCAGTCGTGTCTGACTCTTGACCCCATGGACTGTAGCCTGCCAGGCTTCTCTGTCCATGGGGATTCTGCAGGCAAGAATACTGGAGAAGCTTGCCATGCCCTCCTCCAGGGGATCTTCCCAACTCAGAGGTTGAACCCAGGTCTCCCACATTGCAGGTAGATTCTTCATTGTTTGAGCCACCAGGGAAGCTCATGAATACTGAAACTTAAGTTGTGTTCTGAAAAGAGAAACAGGATTGGAAGGTCTCAATAGCTAACTCCTGACTTACCTTCCTAAGAAAAGAGATGCAGTTACGGTTAATAAAGGAATATCTGAAAAGTCTCATTAATGTCTCCTATTTAGAAGTATAAATGTATGTTTGGGGAGGGGCTGCTAGACTAACAGTAGTGTAATGTAGTGTTAGTTGCTCAGTTGTGTCTGACTCTTTGCAACCCATTGACTGAAGGCTCTACCGTAAATGGGATTTTCTGGGCAAGAATACCAGAGTGGGTTACCATGCCCTCCTCCATGGATCAAAGCCATGTCTAAACCCTGAACCAGGGATTGAACCCACATCTCTTATGTCTCTTTCATTGGCAGGTGAGTTCTTTACCAACTAGCACCACCTGTGAAGCCCTGACACACATAAGTCACTACAAATCAATTTCCTTTTTCTTTTCTCCAGATCACAGCAATCAGCCCACTTGAGGATAGGGTTGTGAGGACATGACCACACCATTCAGAAAACTCATTTGCTATGGAGCTTATTTCTGATGAGACTACTAATTCCTTGATAAATTTACCCACACATTGGAGGGTCTGTGTCCAAACCAGGAAGTATAGGCCTCCAACAGCAGGAAGCATTCCTTCAACTAATAGGGCAGAATCCTGAAATCTAAAGCTATCATAATTATCTGAAATAGAGGCCAAGCCAATTGACCACTAGATAAATTAAATAAATCTGCGTGAAGTGGCTTGTAAGGTAAAAATGTTGACAATTTAGATAAACAAATCAAAATGAGTCATCTGTTATTTTAGAGTTTGAGTAGTGTGAGCTCTAGAAATACTTTTATCTTTTGCACTACACATACATATATATTAGCTTCCCAGGTGGCTCACTGGTAAAGAATCCACCTGCAAAGCAGGAGACACAAGTTTGATCACTGGGTCAGGGAGATACCATGGAGAAGGAAATGGAACCCACTCTAGTATTCTTGCCTAGGAAATCCTGTGCATAGCAGAGCCTGGCAAGCTACAGTCCACCAGGTCACAAAAAGTCAGACATGATTTAATGACTAAACAACAATATATATTGCTGAACGATTCCTGGGCCCACTTGCTCATGTGGGTTGCAGTGAAGCAAAATGAAATGTTTATCATAGGACACCAAGCAAGTAGTCCACGCAGCCAGGACTCAGAATCCTAGAATTCCCAGATGGCTGTGGGGAAAATGTTTTAAAGATAAGGTGAGGGAAGGGAGTTATGGGGTTCATAATCAGCTTGTGGACATTCTTCTGATTCATTGCTGGTGAGTTAATCAGGAGTCAGCACAATCAACCTTTTGTTTCCAACCAGTCTTAGATCTGGTGCTTCCAGAGTAGCTGAGACAGTAAAGCATCCACCTGCAATTCAAGAGCCCCAGGTTTGATCCCTGGAGAAGGAAGATCCCCTGGAGAAGGAAATGGCAACCCACTCCAGTATTCTTGCCTGGAGAATTCCATGGACAGTGGATGCTGGCAGCTACAGCTCATGAGATCGCAAAGAGTTGGACACGACTGAGCGACTAACACACACAGTCTGAGGTCTAGCGCTTGTGAGTACATACAGGTAACTTCTTCCACTTGGTAGGGATTTCAGATTCTGCAAAACAGCTCAAAGAACATGGCTCATAAGGTTACACACAGTCCTTGGAGGGGATCTGAAGGTCCTCGACTTTGTTTAATGGCTAAACTATTGAAGAAGATTCACGAGAGTCCCCTGGACTACAAGGAGATCAAACCAGTCAATCGTAAAGGAAATCAGTCCTGAACATTCATTGGAAGGACTGATGCTGAAACTGAAGCTCCAATACTTTGGCCACCTGATGTGAAGAACTGACTCATTGGAAAACACTCTGATGCTGGGAAAGATTGAAGGCAGGAAGAGAAGGGGATGACAGAGGATGAGATGGTTGCATGGCATTACCAACTCTATGGACATGAGTTTGAGCAAGCTCTGGGAGTTGGTGATGGACAGGGAAGCCTGGTGTGCTGCAGTCCATAGGGTCTCAAAGGGTTGGACACGACTGTGTGACTGAACTGAACTGAAACTATTACTGTTTTGTTTTGCTTGATTGTTTTCTTTCTGCATTTTCTCAATTCTCTGATTATACTTTGGGACTTGGGGAATGTCTAGGAGCTAGAATTTTTCTACACACAAGAGTCAGAGAGAGGACATTGCAGGGGCAGATGTGGTGGTCTGCCCCATAAGGTCCTGCTCAATTATTTATAGATAGATAGATAAATAGTCTCCTATGAGTGCTATGCATTGTTCAGGAATGCAGGATGCAACACTGAAGAGAATTAAAAAAAAAAAAAAAGGCCTAGAGTACAGTAGGAAGAAAACAAATTAAACAGCTTCCTTTAAAAAAAAATTAGACAATTTTAAATAGTGATAAGCACTTTAAAGACAATACAAAACTGTGTTAAGATAGAGTTACTCTTGGGATGAGGAAGAGCATCTCCTCCAAGTAAGGTATGGAGGGAGGGCTCCATTCTGACACTTGCTCTGCAATACCAGGCAAGGTATTGAAACTGTCTCATGTTCAATTTTATTTCTCTAAGTAGCCAGTATCTTTCTGCTGGGCACTGGGCTCAGCATCGGCATTCATTATTTCATTCGTTTCTTGTAAGAACCCTGCATGATAAATTCTATCAATAACCATAGTGCAGAGATGAGGAAATGGAAGCATAAAAATTACTGTCACAATCCGAACGTCACACAACTAACGAATGCTATATCTAGAAATACAACTTAAGTCTTTGGTTTTAAGCACTTTGCTCCACTGTCTTCCTAAAGTAGGATGGACACAACTTTGAGGGGTTCCAGTAAGAATTGTGAACACACGTGCAAATCACTTAATGCAACACCTTCTCTGTCATAGGCTTTCAACCAGCTGTGGTAATGTACAAAACCTGTGAGGCTAGGAAGCCACAGCATGAAATTCCAGAGGAGTCTATCTACAAGATAAAGCTCAATATTTTTCTGAGGATTGTTTAACAGTTTACAGAGGAGATTTCATGTGTTAATCTAAGTATCAGTGGTCTATCATGTTTCTTACTGTTAATGGGAAATCAGTTCCCATTAACTGATGTTAACTACCTTAAATATAAGGTATTATATGGATAGAATGGGTATCATACTATAACATAGAAAGAGTATACCAACCTGTGTTTGCTACTACTGTTTATTAGTATTTTCATAATTGACTCTTGCTTCCACTTCTCAGGATATTTCTATACTACAAAAAAGGACAGAGCAGTAAATGCAATTTGATTTAATAGAGAAAAATCTATCTTGTGCAACAATTCCAAACTTTCTGTACAAGGTAGCCTATAACTCTGTAGCCATAATCATCTCTTGTGTTGTATTTGTCATTTGGAATCAATCACTTTCACATATGGCAGGCAAAAGAAAAAACAAACAGCCGGTTTTCCTGAATCCTCTCCCTCTTGATTTCTGCACTGGGAAGTTTATTGACTGGTTCAGCCTTGGCAGCTCCTATTGTGATTAGGCTTCCCCACAGTTTAATCAAAGATCAGTGGAGGGAAGCAGGGAAGCCAGAGAAAGCCTCACAAAATGTTTGAGCAGGACACCAGGTGGCAGTATGATAAGCTTTCATTCTTGCTGCATGCAGTGTGCTAGAGTGATTCTCAGGACGGAAAAACAGATTTCGACAAAGGATTCACAATGGGGTGACATTCGAGTTGAAACATGAAGCGATTCAGAGGTGCATCATGTTCATATTTGGGGGATAGCATCACTGGCTCAGTGGTAAGGAATCCACCTTCCAGTGGATTCAATCCCTGGGTCTGGAAGATCCCATAGAGAAGGAAATGGCTACCCACTCCAGTATTCTTGCCTGGGAAACCCCATGGACAGAGAATGAGTCACACATGACTTAGTGACTAAACAACAGCAAAGTACCACAGGAGAGAGGGAAAAGTAAGCGGCACAGGTCTTGATTGGGAAACAAGCTTGGGGTGTTTAAGGAATGAAATCTCATTGTAGCCCTTGTTTTTCCCAGCACCCTATTACATAAGAAACTTACTAAAGCATCTGGCACTGTGAACTAGTTAGTGAATGCTTTCCTCATTTACTGATCCTGGGACAGTTGAATCTATATTTTGGCATTTTCTTTCTTAGTTCCCTTTAGCTTCCATAAACCAGTAATGTCACCACCACTGAGACATCCAGCCACCCAGTTCTGGGGCCAAGTGCTTCTCCATAGTCCAGACCTTGCTCCTAAGCAGCCCTCTAAAATGCGACAAACTGGCTGATAATAAAAGGTAGAGAAGCTTTTCACAATTAGGAACGATATGGCTCATTTCCCAAAGTTGTTTTGTTTTTTAAAAGAAAACAATAAAGCCTATCTCTTAGGGTTTTGATATTTGAATTAGATAATAAATCTGAAATGCAAACCGCAGTGCCTCACATTGAGAAAAGCTCAGTAAATACCAACTTTCTTTTTTCCAGTAAATCTTACCTCTCCTTCAATGTCCAGGTCTGTGATTTGTTACTGTTTGTTCTTTTCTCCACATCGGTTCAATGATGGAAGCTTCTAGAAAATTCACTTAATCACTTAGTTTCCTGGAGACAGTCATTATTTCTCCCTATTTCCTGGAGTCGTATTCTCCTAGTCACATTGATATGCTCAGAGTACTGAAAGGACCCAGGTGGAACACCGAGATAAAGTATTATTTTCATTTCCCTAATTAATAATAATATTAAGGTCTTTATGTATTAGCTATCAGATATCTTATTCTGAGTTGGATCTCCAAGATTTTGCATTCTTTATTATCTGTTTTCCTAATGATTTATAGGAACTTCTAACATATTCTGCATTGGAGTCCTTTTTCAGAAATATGCATGGCAAATACAGTTTATCAGTCTGTGCATTGACTTTCAAAACTCTTAGCAGTGATTTATAACAAACACACAATTAAAAATATACTTTTATGCTTATAAGGTACTAGCTTGAATATTTTGCTTGTTTTCTTTAAGCTCTTTAAAAAATGTACATTTCGATATTTGGCAAAACTAATACGATATTGTAAAGTTTTAAAATAAAATAAAATTTTAAAAAAATGTACTTTGGTGGCTTCTATTGCTTCTAAAATGAAGTTAGATATCATTTTAATGATGTTTCCCAGAATACAATGGTTTGCAAACATCTGCCAAAACCAGAGTGATGGACCTGCAGAATTCCTTATTCAAATTTATGACTTTCCTCACAGCATTGCTCTTGAATCAGGAGATTGCTTTATAGGAAGTGAAGTATAGCAGTGAATGGAAGTGCTTGCTATGAGCAAAGAGGTTATAGGATGGGTAATGGAAAAGGTGGTTATAAATACCTGCTCTAACCATGTGGTCATTTGCAGAAATAAGAATAGCACTTACGAAAATTTGTTTTTCATTTTTATATAAATATATTTATGTATTATATTAACAAATTTTAACTCTCCTCTCCCATTTGCTGTGTGGTAACAAGATATGCTAATGTAAGTCAATCATATCTTTTTATGTCTCAGTAGTGAAGATACAGGACTCAGTGGAAGAGTGTGGCTTAGCTAGAAGAGAAAGTAACATCACCCACGAATGGATAAATGAACTTGCTATAATCTTTGAAGGATATGTTTAGACTGTTTTGGGTTGAATGAGGAACTACTACATTATATTAGCAAGAACTGTGGTGTTGGAGAAGATTCTTGAGAGTCCCTTGGATTGCAAGGAGATTAACCCAGCCAATCATAAAAGAAATCAACCCTGAATATTCACTGAAAGGATGGATGCTGAGGCTGAAACTCCAACATTTTGGCCACCTGATGAGAAGAGCCATATCATTTGAAAAGACTCTGAAGCTGGGAAAGATTGAAAGCAAAAGGAGAAGAGGGCAGCAGAGGATAAGACAGTTGGATAGTATCACCAAATCAATGGACATGAATTTGAGCAAACCCCCAGGAGACAGTGGAAGATAGAGGAGGCCTTGTGCTGCAGTCCCTGGGGTCACAAAAAGTCAGACACAACCTAGTTTCTGAACAGCGACAACAACGTTACCAAGAAACGTAATTTTGCTTTCTTCTTTTTTCAAAAGCTGTTGAAAGAGTACAGATGGATGCCAAATTAACATAGAGTATATTGTAGCAGTTTGAGCTACCTTAACTGACTGGAAATATCTTTCCCAGAATGTGCTTCCTGTATTGTTCTGGCTTGGGGTTGGCCACAAAAGAAATTTGTGTGACATTTGGAAGGTCGTTGTGATGAAGCAGCCACAGATTTTATGTTTTGGAGGTTGGTGCAGGGCTCCAGGATTATGGCTACTCACATGTGTTGCTGCTGATCTGATATTTCATCTTATTGTTGACTCACAACACCTCCACTTCCCATCAAATCTCCTCCTCATCTTCTCTTTGTCTTGAGCCAAGTATGATTGTAAGTTCAGTTCAGTTCAGTGCAGTTTCTCAGTCATGTCTGACTCTTTGCGACCCTATGGACTGCAGCACACCAGGCTTCCCTGTCCATCACCAATTCCCAGAGTTTACTCAAATTAATGTCCATTGAGTCAGTGATGCCATGCAACCATCTCACCCTCTGTCATCCCCTTCTCCTCCACCTTCAATCTTTCCCAGCATCAGGGTCTTTTCCAATGAGTCAGTTCTTCACATCAGGTGGCCAAAATATTGGACTTTCAGCTTCAGCATCAGTCCTTCCAATGAATATTCAGGTCTGATTTCCTTTAGGATGGACTGGTTTGATCTTGCAGTCCAAGGGGTTCTCAAGAGTCTTCTATAACACCGCAGTTCAAAAGCATCAATTCTTTGGCACTCAGCTTTCTTTATAGTGCAAATCTCACCTCCATACATGACTACTGGAAAAACCATAGCTTTGACTGATGGACCTTTGTTGGCCAATAATGTCTCTGCTTTTAATATGCTATCTAGGTTGGTCATAACTTTTCTTCCAAGGAGCAAGTGTCTTTTAATTTCATGACTGTAGTCACCATCTGCAATGATTTTGGAGCCCCCAAAATGAAATCCATCACTGTTTCCATTGTTTCCCCATCTATTTGCCATGAAGTGATGGGACCAGAGGCCATGATCTTATTTTTCTGAATGTTGCGTTTTAAACCAATTTTAAGCATGATGTCAAATGACACCCACTTCTCCCAAGGTCACCCACTACTGTGGGACTGAAGGAGGTGAGATGTAGACAAGTTTTAGTGTGTCTTTTGGGTTCCATTATCCTCATGGTTCTAATATGTCCTTATGAGTCACCGTTTGTCCACACTTCAGTCTATTTCCAGCTTTGTTCTACAACTATTACTCTAGCTGATTAACAATGAATTTATTCTCAACATCAGATATGAAGGTAACAGCTTTGTATACACTCTTCAACCAAATCTAGTAATTGCCTGAGTTCTAATCTTTATAACTAATTTCTTATTCCATACCACTGGTGGTTCTGCTTGTCTAATTGCACCTTAAGTGACATAAGTCTAAGAAGAAAGGATTCAGGAAATTATTTCCATCACGATTCCAGATAACTAGACCCAGGTGTGTGATATGAGTGTATTTTAGTGAAACTGTCACTTTACATTATTATGGAGCTAGTTTATAACTTTAGACAAGGTTACACATGTTCTGTTTGATTGATTTAAATTCAAAAATTCAAGAGAATATATTAGTAGAAAGTTACTCTGGACACCTGAATCCAAATGACATAGAAGAAGCTTTCATTTAGAATTAATTCCTCTGATCCAGATCACAGATTAAGCAACCACAGGACTATCATTTCTTGTCTGAGGTCTGCAGGTGTGCATTTCAGCTGGGGTCCTACAGCAGAGGGACTCTCTCTTATTAAGCTCTGAGGTTTTTGTTCAGCTTTTCCTATTACTTCAAACACTGTGAGTTCCCAGAGAGCACAGAAATACTTTGCAGAATGTTCTGGTTTTAAGAATGAAATAGTAAGGCTGATGGATTTACGTGCTTTCTGGAAGTTTACAGAGTAGCGGCCGTCCCTTTCATTCCCATCTTCTGAATACTGACGGATGAGGTAAGTCATCTCTCCACTGGGAAGCTGCTTGTACCAAAAAATGCAGTAGACATGCACGTTCCTACTTGTTTCATACTGACAGTTAAGGGTGGCTACCTTCCCCACTTGACTGATTATGACTGGCTGGTCTTGAGTAACTTTCTGGGCCACACCAGATCCTGTGGAAAAAAATAAGAAAACAGAGCTGAAATAGTGAAAAAAATACTGTAGAATTTAGACAAATTTTGGACTCAAATATTTACAAACCAAACTGAAATCCTAAGATGTTTGCTTTTCTCCAATCCTTTCCTCCCCAAATTCCTGTGAAGCTCCATGCGCCTGTGTGCAGGCCTTTCATCCTGAACACTCGCACCCATGTTTGGAAGCATCCCTACCAGAGAAGGTAAAGGCCAGGAACACCCAGTGCAGGCTGGAGAGCGGCATGAGGCGTGGATTCCCTTGCTCAAATGTGTTGAATTCTGCCTCAAGCTGAGAGTTCAGTGTCTTTGAGTGCCTGGCAGCACATATACACAGTACCTGGGTTCCTGTGTGACTCCTCCCCATACAGGAAGTAGGGTGTCATGTTCATCAACCACGTGGTCTGTGTACAGATGAAGTCTGGCTCACCACACACCTTTACTTTGTGTACTTTTCTTTCCCTGGTCATTAAGTTTGGCAGATCCTGAAAAGAGGCATGAAGAAAGAATTATTAAAGAATTATTAAAGGTTTGAACTGAGGGAAACTGAAGATTAAACAAGTTGACATACATTGATTCAGTAAAATAATTTTGCCCTCCTGTTTAAGATATAATTTAGTATAGCCTACGATACATTCTTGTAATCTACAGATTGGTCATTAATTTAGCCCATGCTTACTTTGCTCCATCCAGAATCTAGTGACTATTTTAAAGCATTCACAGATCTTAGGCTTTCCAGGTGAAAAGCAATCTTATCCAAAGTAATTAATGTATCTCTGTTTTTTTTTTTGTTTGTTTGTTTTTTTTACTGAGTTTCAGGGCTCTACTTAGGTTTTTCAATTAATAAAATTACTTCAACATGAAATGATTTTTAACAATCAGTCCATCTGAAAGTCAGAGTCTATTCAGTGGTTTATATTTAAATGACATTATATCAGGAATAACATATTATTCTTTTGAAATCTGATACTGAGTTTTATGTATTAGACTTTGAAGGGGATCAGGATATTCACTCCTGTTGCTTCTAAATGTAGAATTGTATTTATTAGACCATGTGTCCTAGAATCATCCTCATGTCACATTTTGTGTCTCATTGGTCCAGAGTATTCAGTCTCATTTGTCAGTTGCTCATTATTATTTCTCTTTATAAAATAAAGTTAAGATAAACATGCCAGATCTTTCTGTGACAAAATGCTATAATGCACTCTTACAAAACTTAATATCTGCAAACTGCAGACACTTAGTACTTGTCAACACCACAGAAGATGGTGACTCAGATTCTGTACACTGTCTCATGTTCATGTGGAATGTAGCTGCCAATCTTTCATTTGGTTTCATGGTTGTAATAGACAAATTAATATAAAAGAACCAAAGGCAAATAAACAAGTAGAAAAGAAAATACAGACAAGGTCTAAAAGAGTGCAAGTTCATGGATCAAAGTAACTCATGAATGAGTGAAGCGGGGAGGTGAGTTTATATTTATCTGAGACATCTACTTTTCTGTTCCATTTCACATCTGAGTGCTGACAAACGATGAATGCCCAGGCTTGAAATTATTTGTAATTAAGGAGAGGAGATCATGAATGACTACAGCAGCTTGCAGAGCATCATATTATATAATATAGATATATATTAATATAATAATTACATATCTATCAAGAAATTTATATTAATAAAATTTTTTCAAAATGCAATAACCTTATAAATCAGTTCTCATATACACTCTTAGGTTTTGAGGCATCACTCTAAGAAATTTTATCACATGTATAGGTTCTTGTAACACCACTAAAATCATGACACAAAATCGTTTCATCTCTAAAGAAATCGTCTTTGAATACCTTCCCCATCTCTGCAATTCTTTATAACCCTGCTAACTACTGATCTTCTCTTTATCTTTAAATTTTGTCCCTTTGAGAATGTTGTTTAAGCAGAATCACACTATGTATCAGTTCAGTTGAGTTGCTCAGTTGTGGTCAACTCTTTGCAATCCCATGCAACACGTCAGGCTTCTCTGTCCATCACCAACTCCCAGAGCTTGCTCAAATTCATGTCCACCGAGTCGGTGATGCCATCTCATCCTCTATTGTCCCATTCTCCTCCCAACTTCAATCTTTCCCAGCACCAGGGTCTTTTCCAAGAAGTCAGTTCTTCCCATCAGTGGCCAAAGTATTGAAGTTTCAACTTCAGCATCAGTCCTTCCAATGAATATTCAGAACTTATTTCCTTTCAGATTGATCGGTTGGATCTCCTTGTAGTCGAAGGGACTCTCAAGAGTCTTCTCCAACACCACAGTTCAAAGCATCAATTCTTTGGCACTCACTTTTCTTTATAATCCAGCAATCACATCCATAAAGACTACTGGAAAAACTATAGCTTTGACTAGACAGACCTTTGTTAAGAAGCATCACTACAAACAAAGCTAGTGGAGGTGATGGAATTCCATCTGAGCTATTGCAAATCATAAAAGATGATGCTCTGAAAATGCTACACTCAATATGCCAGCAAATTTGGAAAACTCAGCAGTGGCCACAGGACTGGAAAAGGTCAGTTTTCATTCCAATCCCAAAGAAAGGCAATGCCAAAGAATTTTCAAACTACCACACAATTGCACCATTCTCATTCACTAGCAAAGTACTGCTCAAAATTCTCCAAGACAGGCTTCAACAGTATGTGAACCGTGAACTTCCAGATATTCAAGCTAGATTCAGAAAAGGTAGATAAACTAGAGATCAAATTGCCAACATCCATTGGTTCATAGAGAAAGCAAGAAAATTCCAGAAAAACATCTATTTCTGTTTTGTTGGCTATGCCAAAGCTGTGTGGATCACAACAAACTGGAAAATTCTCCAAGAGATAGGAATACCAGACCACCTGACCTGCCTCCTGAGAAATCTGTATGCAAGTCAAGAAGCAACAGTTAGAACTGGACATGGAACAACAGACTGGTTCCAAATTCAGAAAGGAGTACGTCAAGGCTGCATATTGTCACCCTTCTTATTTAACTTATATGTGGAGTACATCATGCAAAATGCCAGACTGGATGAAGCACAAGCTGGAACCAAGATTGCCAAGAGAAATATCAAAATAACCTCAGATATGCAGGTGATAGCACCCTTATGACAGAAAGTGAAGAGGAACTAAAGAGCCCCTTGAAAAAAGTGTAAGAGGAGAATGAAAAAGTTGGCTTAAAACTCAATATTCAAAAAACTAAGATCATGGCATCCAGTCCCATCATTTAATGGCAAATAGATGGGGAAACAATGGAAACAGTGACAGACTTTATTTTCTTGGGCTCCAAAATCACTGTGAATCGTGACTGCAGCCATGAAATTAAAAGATGCTTGCTTCTTGAAAGCAAAGCTATGACCAACCTAGACAACATATTAAAAAGCAGAGATACTGCTTTGCTGACAAAGGTTCATATAGTCAAAGCTATGGTTTATCCAGTAGTCATGTATGGATGTGAGAATTGGACTATCAAGAAAGCTGAGTGCCAAAGAATTGATGTTTTTGAACTGTGGTGTTGGAGAAGACTCTTGAGAGTCCCTTGGACTGCAAGGAGATCCAACCAGTCCATCCTAAAGGAAATCAGTCCTGAATATTCATTGGAAGGACTCATCCCGAAGCTGAAGCTCCAATACTTTGGCCACCTGATGTGAAGAACTGACTCAGTGGAAAAGACCCTGTTGCTGGGAAAGATTGAAGGCAGGATGAGAAGGAGACTACAGAAGATGAGATGGTTGCATGGCATCACCAACTTGATGGACATGAATTTGAGTAAGCTCTGGGAGCTGGTGATGGACAGAGAAGCCTTGTGTGCTGCAGTCCTTGGGGTCACAAAGACTGAACTGACTGATTTCATGGTTATCTCCATAGTTTTCTTTGTATTTCACCATTTGGACATTTTATTATTTGCTTCTTTCAGTTTATGTTGGGTTTAATTTACTTTTCTCTCATCTTTTACTTAAAGCCTTGATAGTAGTTTATCAGCCTTTCTTCTTCATTAATATAAGTATTTAAAAAGATGAATTTCCTTCTATGTGTTATTTTAGCTGCACCTCATACATATTTATATAGTGTGCGCTCCCAACGTTTACTTTCAAAATATCTTGTAGCATCCATTGTAATTTTTTTTTTAAACTTAGACTTGTTTTAAAGTTATAAGATTTAAATATGTATCAAATATTTGGGAGTTTCTAGAGACAGTTCTTTGTACTTGATCCATATCATTTCCATTTTGGTCAAAAAATAAATTCTGTATAATATCAGTTTTCTTCAATATATTAAGACTTTTTATGCACAAACAAATTGTATGTGTCTGCATGTGTATTTCATCTACATAGGAGGGTGTGTCTGGAGCCTCGGCTGCAGGTTTGGGTACAGGTGCAGGTGCCTGGGGAGCACTGTGCACTTGCTGCACAGAAGTAGGTGGCTGAGTCTGCAGGCAAGGCAGTTGTGATGTGCAATGAGAGCTGTTTGGCACTCTTATTTAGGAAAACTTCCCTGTGAATCTTCCCTCTTCCATTTCATTCACAACCAAACGTATGGCTATCAAGAATGCAGGACCTTTACAAGGGTATTGCCAGTACCATAGGAAGTAGTAAAAAAAAAAAAAATCAAAACAAAAAACTATAGTTCATTCTGAACTATCCAGTTCAGAATGGAAATCTCTCCTTCTTGGACTGTCAAAGATTAAGGGTGCTGTTTCACCTGCTCTTGGTCACTTTTTTCCTTCTGTTGGCCACTCACCCCCACTTAAAGAGGTAAAAAGCCATCAGTTCCACAGACATATGTTTATTTCTTAAAGTTTCTATCTGCATGAACTTGTTTGTAACCCAATTTTCCCAGTCCCCCTAATTAATGAGATATCCTAGATTTTCTACTCCACAACTCACAGCCTAGTTGAAGCCACAGAAGCGAAAATGATGCTCCCAGTATCGTATCCATTGTTTCTGGCGCAAGTGCTCAGTGGCAACCCAAGTTCCTCTTCTGCTCTTCGCAGTCAGCTAGAACTCTGACTTTAAGTTCACACCTGCTTTTATTCTTTCAGTAGGCCCCACCCTCTCACAAGTGCTTTCTCTTAAACCTCTCTCTCAAAAGTAGTATTTCTCATTCTGTGCTAATTTAGAATCACTGAAAATTAAATTCATTGGGAATCTGAAATGCCCCCCTTACAAAGATAAAGTGCAGGATAGAATTTCTCTCACACTATCCCCTTCTTCCTTTTCCTCATACCTCCTAGAAGGTTAAAAATCATGTATCAGGACAGTTTAATAGGACTAGGGTTATTTTACAATGGGGAAGAGAGGGACTTCCATGAAGTCACAAGATTAGTATGTAGGGGGCATTTCTTTTTTATTACAAATACTAATTAAAGTCTATTGAGGATACACAAGGGGCATAATATATCATTACAAGCAAAGCTTATGGAGCAGAACATAAAGATACATAGTCCTTTTGCCTTGATGAAATTTACATTTTAACACCATCATTCAGGGTTTCCACACTTTACATGATGCTAAGAATTAATAAAATATAATTAGATAAATTTCAATTTATACTCTTTATAAAATATAAATCAAATAACACAACAACTAATGTTTTAGAAGATATTATCAGTTATATCCCCAGAAATTTTTTTATAGCTTATTCTTGCCAACCGTTTGAGGGTTATTGAATCGCCACTTCTTGATCTGGATATTTTGATATTATATTCTTATTTTTAATTTATAAACAGTTTTAAATGCCAATAAATATAAAGATAAAATGATTGTAAGTACACCATTCCCATAAATCTAGTTGACATTGCAAAATAAAAGTAAAGCATGGATGTGGTTATAAAATTGAAATAGTAAAGGCGTAACATAAAAAGAGGAAAATATTTACCTCTACCCACTTCAGAGTTTACCATCCATTAAATGACTGTTCTTACAAATTTCATATAACTTTCCTGAATAATCCCATGACTGTTTAAGTACATATTCCTGTAAATTACTTAAATTCAGTTATCTTTTGCAAGGTTTATTAATTTCACATACTTCTACATTGTTCAGTACATATGATTCTATCTCATTCTTCTCAACTACTTTTTTCATTAACTGTATATTCACTGATTAGCATGTAATAAAATGTTTTGGTTAAAGTCTATATATATATATATATATATATATATATATATATATCAGGAAAATAAATATTTCCAAGAATAAGCATGGAGAAAATAAATTGAGAAGCACTGGAATAACTTATTCTGGAGAATCTTTCTCTCCAAATTGATAAGATTAGCTGGGAAAATTCTGCAGAATTCAGAAGATATGGGACCATGATCATTCAGTAATAAAACATTTTTGGTAGTTCTCATTACTGAGTTACACCTTATTCTCACAGGTAAAATACAAAAATGTGAAGAACCATTTTGGCTTTAGAGGTCAACACATCAGGGTATAGAAACAGAAATTAAGGAGCTCATTTTGTTTTAAAGACTTTGTGGTCTCTGTATTTGAGGTCATTTCAGATACTATCAAAGAAAAACATCATCACAGTTCAACAGGAGACAATAATAACCATTCCCACTCCTCAATCTAATCCCATATACTCCAGCTCTCTAAGGGGATTTTTTATTGTTTGTTGAATTTTTGGTGTGTTTTATTTTTTATTTATTCATTAATCCATGTATGTCTTCAATATATATTACTAGTGCCTAAAATGGTCATACTTGGGTCTCAGTCAAGAAAGAAACAGAAGTAGCAATCTTCAGTCAACCCACTCCCAATACAAGTACATTCAGATAAAAGCTGCTAAAGAGAAATGTGTTTCTATATGATGGACCCAAGAAAATGATAATGGACCCACTTCTGGACTGAGTCAGAGAGTAGTTCTGACGGAGGAGCTGCTCGAACTGGAACTTACATCACCAGTATATTTCTTAGTAAAGAATGGGGTAAGGGAATTCTGGCACTGATTAACTCAGTATGATTGGAGTTTGGGATATATCTGGGTGAAAGCATTATAAATTTATATTAAAGAAACTAATATGGCCTTAATGTCAAAGGAAAAAACATGCTGTTTTAAAGATATGTTAATTTTAATATTAAATATTATTAAATAATTATCATTAAATAATATTAAATATTAAATAATTTAAATATTAATTTTCAAAGCCATAGTCTTCAAACTGTTAAACTAAAATGTACACAGATACTATTTAGGTAGATGGATGGATACCTATGTACATACAAGATTCAGAGATGTAAATTGAAGCAAAGTTGGAGATAAAAATTTAATAGATAAGGATCCTTTCTGGCTAGTTGAAGAATCTGTGTATGTGGGACAAAAGTTAACTGTCTCTGAAGCAGTGTTGCCCTTCTGTGGCCATGTAGAGATATTACTCTGAATGATTTTATATAGCTTATTAAAATGGGGGAAAGATGGTTTCTTCAGTAAGTGGTGTTGACCATGCTGCTGCTGCTACTAAGTCGTTTCAGTCGTGTCCGACTCTGTGCAACCCCATAGACGGCAGCCCACCAGACTCCCCCGTCCCTGGGATTCTCCAGGCAAGAACACTGGAGTGGGTTGCCATTTCCTTCTCCAATGCATGAAAGTGGAAAGTGAAAGTGAAGTTGCTCAGTCATGTCTGACTCTTAGCGACCCCATGGACTGCAGCCCACCAGGCTCCTCCACCCATGGGATCCTCCAGGAGGGAGTACTGGAGTGGGTTGCCATTGCCTTCTCCGGTGTTGATCATACTGAACACCTAAAAGGAAAAGACCAAAACTAGAACATTTTTTCACAACATATACAAATATAAGCTCAAAATGGATTAAAGACCAAAATATAAGACCTGAAACTTTTAAAACTTGAAAAGGAAAATATAGGCAGTATGCTCATTGACATTTCTTTTTACCATATTTTTTTTTCTGTTTCAAAGGCAAGGGCAACAAAAGGAAAAATAAATAAATGGGACCTAGTCAAACTAATATAAATCAACATTCAGAAAACTAAGATCATGGCATCTGGTCCCATTACTTCATGGGAAATAGATAGGGAAACAGTGGAAACAGTGTCAGACTTTATTTTTGGGGGGCTGCAAAATCACTGCAGATGGTGATTGCAGTGATGAAATTAAAAGACACTTACTCCCTGGAAGGAAAGTTATGACCAACCTAGACAGCATATTAAAAAGCAGAGATACTACTTTGCCAACAAAGGTCCATCTAGTCAAGGCTATGGTTTTTCCAGTAGTCATGTATGGATGTGAGAGTTGGACTGTGAAGAAAGCTGACTGCCGAAGAATTAATACTTTTGAACTGTGGTGTTGGAGAAGACTCTTGAGAGTCCCTTGGATTGCAAGGATATCCAACCAGTCCATTCTGAAGGAGATCAGCCCTAGGATTTCTTTGGAAGGAATGATGCTAAAGCTGAAACTCCAGTACTTTGGCCACCTCATGCGACAAGTTGACTTATTGGAAAAGCCCCTGATGCTGGGGGCAGGAGGAGAAGGGGATGGCTGGATGGCATCACCAACTCGATGGACATGAGTTTAGGTCAACTCCGGGAGATGGTGATGGACAGGGAGGCCTGGCATGCTGCAGTTCATGGGGTCGCAAAGAGTCAGACACAACTGAGTGACTGAACTGAATCAAACTAAAATCTAGTGCACAGCAAAGAAACCATCAACAAAAATAAAAGACAAACTACTGACGGGGAGTAGGTATTTGCAATAAGAGATTAATATCCAAAATACACAAAGACATTATATACCTCAATAACAAAACACAGTCTGATTAAAAACTGGACATAGGACCTGAATAGCCATTTTTCCAAAGAGATAGCCAATAGGTACATGAAAAGCTGTCCAAAGTCTCTAATATTCAGAAAAAGAGCAAATCTATGTCAAAATGAGGTGTCACCTCACATCTATCAGAATGACTATTATCAAAAGAAAAGAAATAACAAGTGTGGTAAGGATGCAGAAGAAAGGAAACCCTAGTGCATTGCTGCTGGGTTGGAAGTTGGAGGAGCTACTATGGAAAACATTATGGAGATTCTTCTCAAAACACTAAAAATACAACTACCATATGACCCAGCAATTTCACTCCTAGATATTTGTCCAAAGAAAACAAAATTCTTCCAAATTGTATCTGCACTCCAGTGTTTATAGCAGCATTTGTTATAGTAACCAAGATCTGGAACCAAGCTAAGTGTTCATTCATAGATGAATGGATAAAGAAAATATCAATCTTTCATCTAACTATGTATATACACTCACACACACACACACACACACACACACACACCACAATAGAACATTAATCAAATGTAAAAAAGAATGCAATCTTGCCAAATGGAACAACACAGATAGATATGGAGTGTATTATATTAGTGAAGTAAGTCAGACAGAGAAAGACAAATACTGTTTTTTACTTATATATGATATATAAAAATGAATCAAAACAAAGGAACAAATACAACAGAACAAAAACAAAATCACAAGGTACAGGGAACAAATGACAGACTGCCAAATATTTCTCCAGTAAAGATGAGTTTATTTGATATCACCAAAGGACTGAAGTTCCAGATCTGCAACCATGAGGAGCCACATGCAAGTCCCCACTAAACAAGGAAAGGAAATGCTTTTACAGAGAAGACAAGGAAATTAAGAGGGTTATAGTAAACAGAGTGCCCTTGACTTTCCATTGACTGTGTCCTGATCAGGGAAGTAAAGGCTTCTTTCGTCTTCTTTTTGCCCTCTGTGATGTCCACAGGTCAGGAGAACTCCCATTCTTCTGCCAGCTCTATTTAATTGAGATTTCTGTGCTTTAAATTTTTATACCTTATAGGATAGAGGCAGAAAGATATTTGACTCCAGGAGAGGAGGGAGCCGTGGTGGTGGAAGTAAGATTTGGAGTGATTCAAGAAGGGGTCTTGAGCCATGGATCCAAGTGGCCTCCAGAAGCTACAAAAGGAAAGGAAACAGATTCTTTTCCAGAGAATCTGGAAGGAATCAACCCTGCCAAGACCTTGGCTGTAGACAGCGAAATGGATTTTAGATTTCTTGCATCCAGAACTATAAGAAATATTTTGTAAGTGGTCAAATTCATATTAAACACTGAGCAAATATTTTCTCTTCACTTTGCTGCACTCGCAGGATGGAATACCAGTGCTTGCAGTTGCCTGTTGGGATACATCGCAGTGAGACAGATTGAACATTCTTGAGACACCCAACCAAGCTGGATAGTATCTTTACTGGAGAGATTTCTCTCTTCTTTTCTTCAAGTTTTTGTAAGTTGGGAAGGGGTCAGTAAGGGAAGCAAGAGGAACTTGGTTTTTATGTTTTAAATTTCAAATTAATGCATTTCTTTGAAGTCTGAATCTTATTCACCTGTCTTGGAGTTTGCTTATGCTCTTGACTTTAAGAATATACAAATGTTCATCTTCAGAATCAGAGTCCTTTATTCTAAGGAAGAGATCTGGAGACTCAAGTGGATATCTGTTCTTTCAGTAAATTCTGTTGAAAAATGACTTTTTTCCTGTCATGAATGGTTTCCTTGTGAAACTGTTTTCAACATTGGAATCAATATGTGGCAATATGGTGTTAAATGCTACAGAAAGGTCGTAGGAAATCTGATATCTGTCTGATGCAGAAATCAAGTTCATAAATGAAAAATAAGTATTTTCTGACAAACAGTTATTAACAGTAAACTTGCTTTGGTAACAGTTTGAGGAAGTAAGCATTCAGGATACATCATGAATATTTATAAATACACGGTCAAAGTTCTTCTAGCTTAATCAGTAAGAGTAGAGCCTCTGCTCGAGTTAAAGGAAGATGGAACTAAGTCCGGTTTTCATGTCAAATTTTATTTTGTCTGTTATTATAGTTATTAGCCAGTGCTGTAGGTTCTGAGTGGTATCAGGAACTTTGGTCTGTACGCTGCTGATGCTGACCTTTGCCTGCCAGCAAATCCCTGTGGAAGCTGATAATGCTGTGAAGATTGGGACAATTTGGAGAAACAGATTAAAAAAAAAAAAAAAAGTGCGCTCTTACCTAGGAGGGTGTGAATGTTGAAACATTAAGGTCAGTTTTTTGCACATATTATAATTTCTGGAATAGATTCACTTGACGGCTCCCTCGAATCAAGATGATTATTTGTCTAGAGATTTGGGAAGAAAACCTGGTGAATCTGGTATCTGAGGGTACTGATTAGGGCTTGTCCATCGCACTGGTAAAACAGGAAAACTGTTTTCAATTATTTTCATATAAAGCTCAATTTGGATATTTCTTTTTTTAAATTTATTGAAGCATAGTTGATTTACAAAGTTGTGTTAATTTCTATTGCACAGCAAAGTGATTCAATTATATATATATATATATATATATATATATATATATATTACACTCTTTTTCATATTCTTTTCCATTATGGTTAGTCATAGGATTTGGAATACAGTTCTCTACTATGCAGTAGGCCTTTGTTGTTTATGCATGGATATTTCTTATAAGATGATTTTCCTGATAGTGAAATTTGTTCTGACCTAGCCTGAAAAGGACAAAGTTGAATTCACTGTTTAGCAAAATACAAACAAACAAAAATGGAGGAAGCGGAAGAAAGAGTTGGTGGAGAATATAGAAAAAAATATTATATTTTTCTGACTGGCAAGAAGTCTTGTGGTAAATCCAGGGACTCTACAAAGATTAAAATTTTCTGATATTCTTCTTTAGGAACTGTGCTTATGTAGTAGGGAACTCGAGAATATGTGAAAGTGTGTCAAAGGGAAGCTGGGTTACAGTTGCTGATGATTGAGTGGAAAAGAGACAGCCAAATTTGAATAGATTTTTTAGTACAATTTTGTTGACTGGTAGCTTCAGTGAGCATCTTATTTTTCCAAATCCTTCCTGGAGAAAGCTGCTCAATTACTGACCCCATGCTATAGAAGTGAAAACAGTGGAGAAGAGAACAATCGATCCATATTCAAAGAGTTATTGCTGGGGCTTATGTACACAGACCTCTGTCCTCCTCAGTGCAGCTGGTCTGAGGTGAGACACCCCGTTCTTAGAGCTCTTTGGTGCCTTCTAGTTTCCTTTCTCCTAAAAAATTTAAATGAGGAAAATTTACTAAAGATCTGATTTGCTATAATAAGAGAAGCTTCCTTATGGTGCTCTTATTCAATTCTTTCCTTTAAAAATTACCAAATTAGCTGTTAGGGTTCTCTCCTGACTTTATTTTATAAAAGTTTGCTTACAATGCTGCCTGAGTAATTTTGGCAGATAACAGTGCTCTTTCCATTTCCTGTTGTGTGTTAATTCTTGATCTGAAAGCCTCTATAAAATGTGTGAGATAATTATTAAGACATCAATTTTTGACTTTCTGTTTTCATGATTCTTGAGCTATATCTCTGCAACTCCCTACATAGTTGAAGTCAATGTATCATTGATGAAGCTCCCATGCTTATGAATTTGGGATGATAGGGAATTTTTAGTCAAAAGTTCCTTCTCTTGTAGCATATTTTCTCCTATTCACCCAGTCCAAAGCTGGTTCTACCACTCTGTGTCTGTTAACTAAGTGGGGCCTCTCATTCACACACAAAAAATCATATTCTTTTGCTGTGAAGTTCAAATGAGAAAATATAAGGAAAGAACAGAAAGGTGATAATACTGAAGCCTTTGGAATAAGTAGCCCTGCTATGTTGGAACTCCACCTTAAAATATTTATCCAAGGACTGTAATTTCAAGTTAAATGTACAATAGAAATAAATCTACATTTGTATTATTTGTAGCCATATATTGGTCCTTAGACATTCCTGAGTGATGAAGAAAATGGATTGCAGGCTATAGTTACCAACACTTTTGCACATACAAAGACCAAGAAATAAAAATCCCTGACTTTTCATGGCCTGTGAAGATGTTCACAGACATGTCTTGGGGTATATAATTGTGCATCATGGAGGGATCTGATCTGAATTTGGATTTCAACTAATAACTAACCCAGCCGACTAATCAGCACTACCACATGGAGAAGAGAGGAACAGAACAAACCACCACACTCAGGACACATACTCTCCTGGCAGAGGAAGGAGCAGGGTTGTGGAACAGAGCCACTGTTCCTGGGTTGTAAGAAATACAGGCATGGACTTTTTGCAGAGTAGTTAGAGGGAAGGAAAGCCTCTAAAATAATAAAGAATTGATATTATGAATACCTACTTTCAGAAAGTGTTTAAACAAATACCAGAAACATTCTGGAGTTTTAATAAAGGTCTTTGAACCAGGGAGTGACTCCCATTGCAAACTGTTCTGGGACAGGAATATTACAGGACACACAGAGGTGCAGCAGGTTGTAACAGACTAGATACTATTTTCCTTGCCATTAAACTAAGTCTTTTCACTAATGACTTAGCCAGGAGCTTAGAACTTAATATGTAACTTTGCTTTGTTTTATTAAATTGATTCAAAAAAGCATGCAGCAGGGAGCTTATGAATGATAATGTTTGGATTAGTTCTATTATTCAGCAAGAAAATCCCAGAAAACTACTCATATTCAATGAGGCAAGCATCCTTTAGAAAAGGAAGTTTGACAATGTAGAATCATGGGTGGCCTCTCTTAAAAAACTGGCTTAGGTCACCTTGGAGAGACTCATTTATAGGATAAATCACCCTTTGGGTTACCAAAGGCAACTTTGATTATAGAGAGGTTGCAGGATGTTTAGGGGTTATTTAGTCTTTCCTTAAGAGGATCCATAACCCTACTGTCATTCTAGAGAAAGTGAGCATAATCAGGTCCTTGGGTCTGAGACATACAAAACAAAAAAGATATTATCTGTTAGGTATGGGTCCCAGAAAATGGAAAAAGGCAATGTTGTGTGGACTCACAATATAAATGCCAGAACCACTCTGAACCCAGCATCCTTTGATTTTCTGGGTCTCCAATGATGGTTGTGCATCTACAAAAAAGATGACACAGAGTCTAAAACCTTGGGAACCCAGGTTTGAGGCACCCTTGACCAGCTGACATTGGAGTGGGGTCACTCTTCAGGGCCTGGATCAGCAGTGGTCCAGCAATCCTACACAGATCTTGGGGGAGACTGGACATCAACAAAAAACAAGGCAAGAGTCAACTGGGAGGACCTCTGACGGTGTGTGGAAGCTGCACTAACCTCTTCCAAACTGCCCAAGTCCCTCGGGTTCTTAGACAGGTCAGGAGCCGGCGTGGGGAAGGCCTCAAAAGAGAGAATGAACTTCCTGCTTATCTGGCAGGTAGTCACTCTAACAATCAGTTGGAAAAATAAGAGACATAAGAGTATTTGTATGTATCCTGGGTTTGTAGATCAGGTATATGTATGTTGTTGTCATGAAATGTTGTGGGTTCAGGCTTTTCAAATTAGCCTTTTAATTTTCTTTTAAGGTCTTACAATAAAAATCTCTCCACATGTTGCGAAGACTCGATCTATAGATCACATAGGTATTGCCTGTCTACTGCAGTCAATGTTTCAGCAGGAAAAACTAGGTAAGGAGCCTCTCATAGAATATTATATTATAAAGCTTTTATTCTCCTTTCCCCTCCATGGCTATATGTTATCTTTGCATATCAAAACAAACAATGGTTCCGTATTTCACAGGAATTATTTGTGACAGTTGCATTAAATGTAAAATTACTCTGTAATGGAAGACTCATGGATTTTGACTATGAGGCAATAAAAGATGAGGCTTCATATTCTTGGAAAAGACATGTTTAGGTTGTTCCCCATTCTGCCTGCCTCACAATCCTCTTTCCTTCTAAAAAAACTTCCACAATAAAGAAAATCAAAGTTAAAACACCATTTTTTTCTCATTCAACTCAGAAATTTTCTTTCAGGCAGAGAGCCAGAGACAGTGAAGGAATCCTCAGAACTGCAGTCCCTGCAACAGGGGTGTGGGCTGGAGCCACAGCTGCAGGTTTGGGTACAGACTGGAAGCATCAGGGGGACACTGTGCGTCCACGGCACAGAAGTATGTGGCAGAGAGGCCAGGATGGGAGGCTGTGATATGCAGGGGGCTGCGACAGGCTTTGGTATCAAAGGAGGCTGTTAATCCTCCCTTCTTCCTCACTGGTCTATTTGACATCAATAAAAACAGAGATTCCAGGCTCTTCTGATCCTGTCTGTACCAGAGGAATGTGTCTGAGGTAGTGACTGAATGATCGCAGTTGATACCAGTTTGCCCCTCCCGGGTGATCAGGGATAGAGGGCTTTGCTCCACTTTCAGCTCTGTATTTAACCCTGTTCAGAGAGAACATTTTAGAAGGAGTTCACTAGCTATTCCTATAATCCAGTTCCTACCCAGAGAACCACAGATGGGTCACACTGAATCTTATCTCCACTTCTGAACACTTTATGACAATTCCTTGACCCCCATGGTTCTCTTTCCAATAAACCTTCAACTCACAGCCTAGTTGAAGCCACAGAATCGCTGCTAGTAGCTTTTTCATGTTTCCTTTTCTTTTTTCTTGTCCACTTCACTGAAGATTCAGACTAAGGTGCCTTGAAAGCTGATTAGGGGTCCTCAAACATGTTAACTTTTTCTTTATCTACAGAAACACCATTTCAACAGATGTTCCAACCAATTAGAATTACCTCATGCAATTCACTAAGTTCCTCCATTTTTTTTTTTTTTTTTTAATGTTTTGGACAAAAGGGTGGGTTTCTTTTTTTTTTTTTTTCCCTTTTTGAATGTAAGGAGTGCCACCTTCAGGATATTTGGAGAAATTACTGAGAGAGTAAGCTGTGGAATTGAGAGTAAGCCATAGAATTTGCTTTTTGTAAGCCAACAAGGTGTTTCCAAAAGTTTTTAAGCAAATTAATCCTTAAAAACCTCATTTAATTAGTCAGGACATTTGTCATATGACAGAAATATAATTGAAGTAAGCTTAGTCAAGAAGAGAAATGCATTGGCTCTTGTAACCTAGGCAGTACAGAATGTATGTATGTATGTATGTATACATTGGCTCCTAAAGCCTAGGCAGTACAGAATGCATGTATGTATGTATACATTGGCTCCTATAACCCAGGCAGTACAGAATATATATATGTATGTATATGGGCCTCAGGTATCCAGGGGGCCAGGAAACTGAATCTTTCAAGGATTTTCCTTTTATTCCACCTCTCTCTGTACCTAAGGTTTATTCACTTAGACCACAAATCAGGAGACCTGGATGCAAACAGTTTCTAGCCAAAGTTCATTTCATGGCATGGCCACCAAAGACGAATTCCTCTTTCCCATACCAAATGTAAACATTCTGGGATTTTCTCACCTAGTCTGAATTAGGTTTTCCTCCAGGGGTCAGTTTATGACTGCAGTAGGGTATAGATGGTATGATTGGCTCAACTGGGTCAGGCATCCACCTCTGAGTCATTCAGGAGTATCAAAGTTGGTGTTAGAATTACTGTCAGTGTGCACATATGTTTAGGCTTTCTGGTGGCTCAGATGGTAAAGAATCTGCCCGCAGTGTGGGAGACCCGGGTTCAATCCCTGGGTCGGGAAGGTCCACTGGAAAAGGAACTGGCAATCCACTGGCAACCTACTCCAGTTTTCTTGCCCGGAGAATCTCATGGACAGAGGAACCTGGTGGGCTGGTGTCCATGGGGTTGCAAAGAGCTGGACATGAATAAGCGACTAACACATAGGCAAGTGCTTATACGTTTATCCTGCTAGAGTGTGAGCCCTCTGAAAACAGGGACTTCGTTTCTTAATCCGTCTTGATTTTCCAGTGTCTAGCACAGTGATTGGCACATGGTCTCTATATTTGCTTGTTAAAAGTAAACGTAGGGTGTCTGTAACACAGACTGGGTGGTTGACACAGCAGGAATGTATATCTCACAGTTCTGGAGGCCAGAAGTCCAAGATCAAGGTGTCAGCAGGTTGATTTTGACTCAAGCCTCTTTCCTTGGCTTGTGGATGCCTGCCTTCTCGTGTTCCCAGACGGTCTTCCTCTGTGTTTGAGCATCCCAGTGTCTGTGTCTAATCACCTCTTTTGTTTTTTTTTTTCCCTCATCACCTCTTTTTATAAGGACATTGGTCAGGTTGGATTAAGGCCCACCCTAATGACCTCATTTTAACTTAATCACTGTTTTAAAGGCCCTATCTTAAAATGTAGTCACATTCTAAGGCACTAGGGGTTTCCATGTATGAATTTTGGGGTGACACAATTCATCCCACACTAGTAGGAATAAAAATAGTTTTTTTTTTTTTTTTAAAGACGGAAATACAGGAGAGTTGAGACTTGGTTCTTGGTATTTATGTGCTGGATATATGAGGGAAATAGAAGAGGCAGAATTCAGGATTTTTTTCCCTTATAATCTGATGCAGACTATGGAATTATAAAATAATACAAATTTTTGCAAACTTTAGAAGTTCAAGTGAAAAGATTGTATATTTCTAAAAATCATCCATTTCATCAGGATCTATTTACACAAGTATTAACTGATGCTTAAAAAATTCCTTCCTTAGAAGTTGTTAATAATATAACCATTCTCATTTTTGATATGTATTTGTGTTATTTTTCTTATTACTTTTCTCATTCTTGATGTTGTGTATTTGTGTTTTCTTTCTTTTTTCTTAACGTATTTTCTAGAACTCTTTACTTATAAATTTTAATTTTTGTTTTGCTTTTAAATTAATTCCTACTTTTATTATTAGACTTTCCTCTTCTTTATGTTAATTTTGCTCATTATTATTATTTTTTATTTCTTGAAAGCAAAATTTAGCTTCTTTATTTAACTCTTCATTAATAAATGTATTTAAGGCTATGCATTTCTTATGAGTACTTCTTTGAACAAATCCATAGATTTTTACATGTAGTACTGTCATTAGAGTAAATTTTTAATAATCTGCAATTTTAACTTTTAGTTCTTTGACCTGGAAATTATTTAGAATATCATAAGTGGTTAATTTCCTTCAACTTATTTACTATTTTTAATTATTAATTTATCATTTATTTAAATTTTATATTTAATATTTATTTAAATTATTTCATAATTTATTTAAATTATTTATTTATTTTTAATTATTAATTTCCAGCTTTATTGTATAGTATTCAAAGAATGTGGCTTTTATACATCTTTCCTATAGCTTCTTTGAGTCATGATACATGCTCATGTTCTGGTAAATGTTTATATATATGTATATATATGCTTATGGGCTACAAAGTTAGTTTTCTTCTCTGGCTCTTTCTCTGAGAAGTGGTTATTAAAGTATCTTATAATTAATATCTTTTAAAATTATTCATATATTTCCCACAAATTTTGCTTTATATTTTTCTGATGCAATATGGTTTTGGAATAAGAACAAGCTCGTTCACTCATCCTCTTATGAATTGAACAAATAACTATTGAGAATCCATTGTGTTCCAGATTCCAGGTTGATCCCTTAGGCTATAGCAATGAGAAGACAAAAATTCAGTCCGTAATGTTGTGGAAGACACAGCCTGTTTGAGAAAGGGACATTAACACTCATTCAACAATTGCCACCAAGTGTGGAGGATGTTGTGATGGGAGAGTACTGGGCACTGTAAGAGTTTAACAGGCAGTTAGTTATACTGAGTCAAGGAGGCTAGGAAAATCCTCCCTGAAAAAGTAATGTTAAAGTAAAAAATAAGCACATTTTAGAATCTGAAAGTATCAATCAGGATTCTAGCAGAAAACTCAAACAAAATTTGCCTAATTTGAGGAGACTTTAATGAGGCACTAGTTACAGAAGTATAAGCAGGGAGAAGGGAACACCTAAGGGATAGTGCTATTTTGGCTCTAGCATCACTCTGGGTCTTAAATGGAAGGGAGAGAGTGATTACTGGAACCTGGGGATAGAGAGGCTCTTTGGAGAGGCTGTCTTAAAGAGCTGACCTTGTGATAGAGGTTCAATGTCAGCCTATGTCAGTCTCAGAAGTAGGAATCTGGGGCACTATATCAGTTCAGTTCAGTTCATTCGCTCAGTTGTGTCTGACTCTTTGTGACCCCATGGACTACAGCACGCTGGGCTTCCCTGTCCATCACAAACTCCCAGAGTTTATTCAAACTCATGTCCATTGAGTCGGTGATGCCATCCAAGCATCTTTTCCTTGGTCATCCCCTTCCCCTCCTGCCTTCAATCTTTCCCAGCATCAGGGTCTTTTCCAATGAGTTGGCTCTTTGCATCAGGTATTGGAGCATCAGGTATTTGGAGCTCTTTGCATCCAAAGTATTGGAGCTTCAGCTTCAACATCAGGCTTTCCAATGAATATTCAGGACCGATTTCCTTTAGGATGGACGGGTTGGATCTCCTTGCAGTCCAAGGGACTCTCAACAGTCTTCTCAAACACCACAGTTCAAAAGCATCAATTCTTTGGTGCTTAGCTTTCTTTATAGTCCAACTCTCATATCCATATATGACTGTTGGAAAAACCATAGCTTTGACTAGATGGTCCTTTGTTGGCAAAGTAATGTTTCTTCTTTTTAATATGTTCTCTAGGTTGGTCATAACTTTTCTTCCAAGGAACAAGTGTCTTTTAATTTCATGGCTGCAGTCACCATCTGCAGTGATTTTCAGTTTAGTTCAGTTCAGTTGCTCAGTCATGTCCGACTGTTTGCGACCCCATGAATTGCAGCATGCCAGGCCTCCCTGTCCATCACCGACTCCCGGAGTTCACTCAAACTCACGTCCATCGAGTCAGTGATGCCATCCAGCCACCTCATCCTCTGCCGTCCCCTTCTCCTCTTGCCCCCAATCCCTCCCAGCATCAGAGTCTTTTCCAATGAGTCATCTCTTTGCATGAGGTGGCCAAAGTACTGGAGTTACAGCTTCAGCATCATTCCCTCCAAAGAAATCCCAGGGCTGATCTCCTTCAGAATGAACTGGTTGGATCTCCTTGCAGTCCAAGGAACTCTCAAGAGTCTTCTCCAACACCACAGTTCAAAAGCATCAATTCTTCGGTGCTTAGCCTTCTTCACAGTCCAACTCTCACATCCATACATGACCACAGGAAAAGCCATAGCCTTGACTAGATGGACCTTTGTTGACAAAGTAATGTCTCTGCTTTTGAATAGAGCCCCCCCAAATAAAGTCTCTCTCTGTTTCCAATGTTTTCCCATCTATTTGCCATGAAGTGGTGGACCAGATGCCTTGATCTTAGTTTTCTGAATGTTGAGTTTTAAGCCAACTTTTTCACTCTCCTCTTTCACTTTCAGCAAGAGGCTCCTTAGTTCTTCTTCGCTTTCTGCCTTAAGAGTGGTGTCATCTGCATATCTGAGGTTATTGATATTTCTCCCAGCAATCTTGATTCCAGCCTGTGCTTCATCCAGCCCAGTGTTTCTCATGATGGACTCTGCATATAAGTTAAATAAGCATGGTGACAATATACAGCGTACTCCTTGACGTACCCCTTTCCCGATTTGGAACCTGTCTGTTGTTCCATTCCAGTTCTAACTGTTGCTTTTTGACCTGCATACAGATTTCTCAGGAGGTAGGTCAGGTGGTCTGATATTCTCATCTCTTTAAGAATTTTCCACAGTTTATTGTGATCCACACAGTCAAAGGCTTTGGCATAGTCAATAAAGCAGAAGTAGATGTTTTAGGGGCACTGTATACCCTGACCTTATGCTCATCCATTCCTCTGGTCTCTGCAGGTGCCCCCCCTTGAGGCTATACCAATCAAAAGTCAGGAGGCAAGAGAGCCCATTGATACAGTTCCTACAGGTTAGCCACCTGGGTCACAGAACAGGGTGTGGAAGGATGAAGAAAGGACCTAGAAGGGCAGGCAGGAGATAGTAAGCCCATAGTCCAATATGGGTGAGGATGAGAGTTGGGAGATGAGGCCAGAGAAGTAAGTCAGAGCAAAGAGGACTTTTTGAGTCTTGATAATTCTGAATTTTATCCCATGGGAAATGGGAAGTCACTGATTAAGCAAGAGCCTGAAATGACTGCATCTGCATTTTTAAATAATACCTGATTATAGTGAAGAAAATACCTTGGATGGGATGATGGTTTCCTTCACTGGTATCACGGCATATTTACCCACTGCTGCTACTGCTGCTAAGTCTCTTCAGTCGTGTCCAACTCTGCGCGACCCCATAGACGGCAGCCCATCAGGCTCCGCCATCCCTGGGATTCTCCAGGCAAGAACACTGGAGTGGGTTGCCATTTCCTTCTCCAATGCATGAAAGTGAAAAGTGAAAGTGAAGTTGCTCAGTCGTATCCGACTCTTAGCAACCCCACGAATGGCAGCCCACCAGGCTCCTCCGTCCATGGGATTACCAAGCCATAAATATTTATAAGGAAAGGCTCATATGGTTTACACTCCTGTGTGTTGGAAGTTAACCCATGGAAATAGAAGAGGTATTATAAGTTTATGGTCTAGGAGAAAAATTAACCCCAAATTCTAGTACCAACTGTTGTACAGTTAGTTACCTTCTTCAAGAGTGTCAGATAAGTGTCTACTAGAAAATGCTCTTGCATGATAGAGCAAAAAGGATCTAGCAATGGTCATGTTTTTCCCCAAGATTGGAACAGCTTTTTCTTTTACAGTGTTGCTAATGAATGATGCTGGCATTTAAAATTGCCTTTTCCAAGATAAAGATACAGGTATGAGTGACTTGTATGCAAATGACTTTGTATCATGCAAGAGTTCAGCCCCTATAATTTTCTAATTCATCAGTAGCCATTCCCCCAAACCAGAAATGTCAAAGAGGTTTTAGGAAATTTATCAGCTTACTGAAACTGAAGACTCTATCCTTCAAATTTCCTGCTTACTTTCCTCAAAACTCATTATAGAATGAAGACTGGCTGAGAATGAATCAGTAATATGTAGAGAAATCTAATGCTAGGCTTCCCAGGTGGTGCTAGTGCTAAAGAACCCACCTGCCAGTGCAGAAGACACAAGAGACGTGGGTTAATCCCTGGGTCGAGAAGATCCCCTAGAAGAGGGCTTGGCAACCCACTCCAGTATTCTTGCCTGGAGAACCCCATGGACAGAAGGGTCTGGTGGTTTCATAGGGTTGCAAAGAGTTGGACATGACTGAGATGACTTAGCAGATACACACATGCAGTGATCTTCAAAGTAGGGAAGAGATATGTATTTAAGGGAATCAGTTTCTAGATCCTTGACTTCTCTATGTACCCTTTCCTAAAACTGATCTTCCTGAGAACTTGACTGTGGTTCTCATTTCCTAACTTTCATTTCACAACTGTCCTTCTTACTTTACATGGAATTTTTGCAGTGCTGCTCTGAGGTTGAAAAACCACTAGGGCATTAAGGAAAGGGGTATTTCTTTTTACTGGTGTCAGGAAAGCATTTAATCAAAGCAATTAAATCTGACCTCAGTCATTTCATTAAGAAATGTGCTTTCAAAAATCTTTTTTGGCTGTTACATTAAAAAAAATGTTAAAAAATTATAACAAATTTAGGTTGTTTTCATTAAGTATGCATTACTAGTAATTGTATTTACAACTCAATCCAGAAAAAAAAAAAAAAAAAACTTTTAACAATTAGAGCAATATGATTAGGGAAAATTAAAAAATAATTTTAATTTCATACATGTTTTGCAGACATTTTTGGTAATCAGTAAAAGACTTTTAAAGACAAAATGTATTAAATTCTGCAGGAGAAATTGAATGGAAATATGATTTTAAGAAAAGAAAAGAGTAACATGATATCTTGTTCATGAGTTTTAATTGGATGTTGATGGATATCAGATTACTTTGATATTAAGATTTCATTGCATATATTTATAAGCTATTATATGAGTTTTATTTGAGAATGTCAATATTTATACTGCAGTGGAATTTATAACCTTTAGAGCTACTTAAACATTTAAAGTAATTATAAAATATTTTAGAAGTCATCTTAAAAATGTGTGAAGGTTTTATAGTTTTCTAAATTCTATCACTCATCTAAAGTGCTGATTGGCTTACAAACATACATGCTTTGATGACAGTGCAGAATTACTGGCAATGTCCATTTTGGTTAATGCTTTAACCATTCTTTTAATTTATATCTTCTACAGATTGGTGGAAAATAGCACTCATTGAAATTCATGAGACTTCTCCAGTGTTTCCCCTTAAATCTGAATCTAAATGAAGTAAGACAGAACCAAAGATTTTTAGATCTGACATCACTCACCTTTCTGAAATTGCAAATGTTCTGTGCGAGAAATGATCAGTGTAATTCTGAGCTTCTAGAAAAGGTTATCTGCATCAGCCTTCCCATTAAGCAGAAATTTCCTTCTGCCAAAGGGTAGACTTCCGTTGCTGCAGTCAGTGGAACGTGCCCATTCCTGATGTTGCAGAGACAATGAAGCTTCTAAAGAGAAGTGAGACAAATAACTGTGTTAGGAGAGAAAGAACATGAAAGCTCCATACTCTCGGTTTTGTTAGTAACCAAAGCAGAAAAACAGTGTTAGCAAAGCATATTAATAGGAATCAAAATATCCTAATGTGGTCTCAACACCTAAAAGTTCTATTCTGACCATGTTCTTAAGCAAATACTAACCTAAGCACATGTGATGTTTTGGTTTATGATAAGAAATGGATATCTGATCTTCATTCCATTTCTGGCACCTAAAACTCTTGGAATTTCTTGTGGCAAGAGCCTTAAAGTTATCTTATATTATGTTAACGAGGTGATTTTCAGAAAGCACCTAAAGACAGTGGCTGGTTGACAGAGGAGCCAACCCTGTGATTAGAGGGTTGCAACTTGTAGGCCCATCCCCCTGATCTCCAGAGAGGGGATGCAGCTGTTGAATCTATTGCCAATGGACAATGATTTAATCAGTCATATCTAAACAATGAAGCCCCTATAAAACGCCTTAAGGCTGGGGTTCATAGAGCCTCTGGGTTGGTGAACAGGTGGAGATTCAGGAAGAGTGGTGTGCTGAAGATGAGCTTGAAAGCTTTCCTTTCTTCATATCTTGCCCTACCCATCTCTTCTACCTGGCTGTTCCTGACTTGTATGCTTTCATAATAAACTGGTGACCTAGTGAGGAAACAAGCTTCCTTAGTTATGTGGGCCACTCCAACAAACTAATACTCCCCACTGCCTCTTGAGAAATCTGTATGCAGTTCAGGAAGCAACAGTTAGAACTGCACATGGAACAACAGACAGGTTCCAAATAGGAAAGGAGTACATCAAGGCTGTATATTGTCACCCTGCTTATTTAACTTAAATGCAGAGGACATCATGAGAAAAGCTGGGCTGGATGAAGCATAAGCTGGAATCAACATTTCCGGGAGAAATATCAATAACCTCAGATATGCAGATGACACCACCCTTATGGCAGAAAGCGAAGAAGAACTAAAGAGCCTCTTGATGAAAGTGAAAGATGAGAGGGAAAGGTTGGCTTAAAACTCAACATTCAGAAAACTAAGATCATGGCATCTGGTCCCACCACTTCATGGCAAATAGATGGGGAAACAGTGGAAACAGTGAGAGACTATTTTTGGGGGGCTCCAAAATCCCTGCAGATGGTGATTGCAGCCATGAAATTAAAAGACGCTTACTCCTTGGAAGAAAAGTTATGACCAACCTAGACAGCACATTAAAAAGCAGAAACATTACTTTGCCAACAAAGGATCTTCTAATCAAGCTATGGTTTTTCCAGTAGTCATGTATGGATGTGAGAGTTGGACTATAAAGCTGAGTGCAGAAGAATTGATGCTTTTGAACTACTGTGTTGGAGAAGACTTGAGAGTCCCTTGGACTGCAAGGAGATCCAACCAGTCTATCCTAAAGGAGATCAGTCCTGAATATTCATCAGAAAGATTGATGTTGAAGCTGAAACTCCAATATTTGGCACCTGATGTGAAGAACTGACTCATTTGAAAAGACTGTGATGCTGGGAAAGATTGAAGGCAGGAGGAGAAGGGGACGACCAAGGATGAGATGATTGGATGGCATCATCGACTCAATGGACATGAGTTTGAGTAAACTCTGGGAGTTGGTGATGGACAGGGAGTCCTGGCGTACTGCAGTCCATGGGGTCACAAAGAGTCAGACATGACTGAACGACTGAACTGAACTGATGGGAAGATCCCCTACCTACCCCCTCCACCCACCATATTAGAAACTGGGATTCAGAACATCTGTTCATCACAGAAGCAGGACAGGATATTCCTGCCCAGACAGTAGGTAGAAAAGTGAACGAGGCAAAATTAAGGATCAGATTAGCTGATACCTGTGTATCTATCAGACTTTTATTTTATGAATATGTCTGCATGACAAAAAATTTTTACATTTTTAACTTATTTCTTTATTAACCTGCATTAGCTCACTCTTGCCTAGTAGACAATTTGTTATAGTATGCTATGGTATATGTTGTATTTCCTTCTAGGCTGGGGTGATATTAAAAACTCATAACCCAATATTTAATAACCTGTTTGTTATTTGGTATGGATATCAGAACAGACACAGGTTGTGGGGAGAAAGTCAGAGTGTTGAACAGAATCCTGGTGAGGATTCCAAGCTATTCCACTGTTTAATTTGCTGGCTGTGCAAAGCATTTTCTCTTTAGTTGCTGGGTCATGAATAAGTTTGGGAGAGGAACCAAGACAGCCAAAATGGTTGGGGTTGGAAGTGAGCATGTAAGGGGCCGTTAGGAAATGGCTAGTTGCCAATGAGCATGGTATTTCCATTTTTAACAAGCAATAAGCTTTTATAGTGTATAATCAGGGAAAGTCAGTCATGTATCTAGTAGTTAGCTTTGCCTAAAGTTCATGTGAAGTGTCATTAGGAGGGGTAGTGCCCCCAGTAGATTCATTGTTCCCCGATCCTATTAACTGAGGGCATATAACATACTTTTCCATTCATTATTCCAAACAGAATTATTTGCTTAAACAGTTTAAATTAGGTAAACATCTTAATCAACTCTGCTTTAAAAAGATGAACTTCAATGAAATGGGGTTAATCAAACTTTTTACCATCTTAGCATAATTTATGGTTGTGAAACACTCCCATGGACATGAATCAGTGGATATGAGTTTGAATAAACTCTGGGAGTTGGTGATGGACAGGGAGGCCTGGTGTACTGCAGTCCATGGGGTAGCAAAGAGTCAGACACGACTGAGTGACTGAACTGAACTGAAGTGAACTGAACACTCCCATAGTAACAATGTAACTGTGGTTATTCTCAAGGTTTGAGGATGAAGACTGTAGTCTTTAACTCCCAGGTGATTGCTACATGCCACGTCTACCCTAGAGTCATTGATCTAGAACAGTAGAAAGAAAAAGAAAGCACAATTTATAACATTTAGCACTAATTTTTGTACTGTCAGTGTTGATTTCCTTTTCCATCAGGACTTCAGAAGAAAGCAAAAAAAAAAAAAAAAAATCTTTGGCTGATTTGTCTTCCCTGATTTTTCATGGAAACCCCTCTCTGGAGCATTCTGAAGGTCTGGAACCCTCTCAAGGCTTAACTATTTCAGTCATGGAATATCTTTTCCAACTTTATCATTCACTCAAAGTGGGCAGATAGAATTAAATGCTCCAGGAGGGAGGGTCTTCATAGCTATGTACTGGGGAGGGCGGATTATGGACATACAAAGAAATATTGGCATCATTTTTTTTGATTTTATTATTTTTTCCCTTTCACATAAGTAAGGTGGAATCATTTCCAGGTCCAGACATTCCCAGTTTCTCGGGGGATGTTAGGTGGTGACTCTGGCTATGGCAGCTGCTTGGCCCCACCTTTAGACCTGGTTCTTCTAAATGGCTCACCACATCCCAGAAGCAGTGGTAGCGTAACCAGAGGTTAACCTTTTTGTTTTTTAAACATTATTAATTTGCATTTGCTGACAAGTACTAGCAGCACATGAAATCCCTTTGGACGTGTTCTCTTTCCTTACGTTCTAGATCAGGCCAATTGTGCTTTAAGGAAATTTGAGAAAAAGAGGGTGGAATTAGGTTGAAGTCAGAAACGGAAACAATGAGATAAATGTGATGTAGTTTGTCACACTGTTTTGTAATTATAAAGAAATTAGATGTGGGTGCACACACACACACCACAAAATTAGACAGCCCAGGCTGGGGGGTAAGTGATGAAGAAATTCTCCAAGCCCAGAAATAGAAGATTTTTTATTGTGTGTTTTAATCCTGATCAAAGCTGAGGAAAATAACAAATAAGATTTATGGGGAGTATGAAACATTTGGTTTCAGATATATTGACTTGGATATAATCATGGAACATGCAGATAGAGAATACAGCTTTAGTTAGAGCTATAAAAATCCCTGGATGGTAGTGACACAGAATATCTGACCTCTCCTATCAACAGGGTCTTGAAAGTTAAATGCATATGAATGTAAATACTTTATAAAGCATTATGTACCTCCATTATTTTTATTACTATTTTGAGAACTTCAGCTTATAGATATCCTTTGTGTTTCCTATAGGCAGATGGAATAATATTTTTTTCCTCTACAGAAGTCCATAATTTTCTGTTCCTTTTACCCCAGCTACTTCCCCCGACCTCTGCACATATGCTGAGGTCTGAGGTTTCTGTAGGCCTCTTTCCGTTGCTTATCTCACTGTGCACCACTGTAAGCACAGAAATACATTGCAGCATCCTCCAGCTGGGAGTCTGAGATCTTGAGACTGAAGGATTTGGCTTCTTTCTGGAAGTTCACAGAGTAGCGATCGTTGGTTGCATTCTGTTGTTCATAAGCATTTTGGCGAATAATGAAAACCATCTCCCCACTGGGAGGCTGTTTGTACCAGAACAAATAATAACCACTCTCACTGGTGCTATATGTACAGTCCAGGGTCACTGTGCCTGTCTCCTGTACAGACTCTTGTGGTTGAGGCTGAGTGACCGTCTGGGCCACACTGGGTCCTGTGGGAAGGAGGAGAGAAAGGTCTGCACTGGGTGTCACAGGAGAGAGAAAGCAGGCAGATGTCCAAGCTGGTCCCCATTGCCACCCACCTTTCTTCTGCTTGATCTAAACTTGAATAAAATTCATCAGCTTTCTTGCCCCCTGGAGCTTGGACCCATGAGGAAGTAACAAGATACCTGTGTTAATAATTTTTCTTCCTACTTCCCAGTCCTAGTGGCTGTTAGTAAAAGCAAATACATATGCTTTCCTTACCAAGATAGATGGAGACCACGGCTGCCCACAGCAAACCGGGGCCTGCCATGCTGGCAGTTCTCTCCTTCAGGGAGATAAAAGTCCCTTGTTCTCATCAGAACCTTGGTGACATCCTGGCTTCAAGACAGGAACTGGCTCGTCAGATGGGCCGTTGATTCTCTGTTGTCAACCGTGCAAGCAGTGCCCTCTTCAGGTCATGGAAATAATTACTGAGGCACAGAAGGAACTTGGTTTAGTCAAGAAAACTGTTCTATAAGGAGTCTGTGACCATTGGAGAGAAGGGGTTCAAGGATTCACTATTAGAGAACTTGGAGGAGATAAAGTTTTGAGGTGTGCTTATGGGACCAATATGATTTGACCAGCCTGATATATACATGAAAGGGAAATTTGGGTGAGTGGAAAAACCAGAAAAGAAATTCAAGAGACTGAGACGCTTATGGGTTGGTAAGGAGAATAGACTGGAATAGAGGTATATTTTGAGAAGAAGTAGGAATGAGGTTTAAATAATGAGGATGAGCAGATTCAGGGACAGGTGCCGGGAGCCAGCGTGAGGATCTCTGCCTGTGGCAAAGGTCATGAGGAAGGAGGCTCGGCATACGCAAGGGTGGGATCGAGCCTCAGGAGTCCCCCTGGAAATTCTCGAGCATCTACCCCCAAAACCAGAGTCTGCCTACTTTACTGCTTTGTGCTCTCACCTACACCTCTGACTTTATGGGGGGCTGTCCCCTACCACCTTGCTCTGAAAAAGAGTTAACTTACAGCTCCAGTTAATAATAATTCCTGGGCATGACAGGAGTGTTTCAACCTACAAACTCCTCTGAAGGTTCTCTAGCCTGCCTGACAGGTTTGTCCGGCCACATGTGATTGTTCACAGCCTCCCAGCCGTGAGAGGCACGAGATGCTTTAAACCTTTTAAAAACAGAGTTTTTTGAGAAGTTAGAAAATTTTTACTATAGTACTAGTGGGCTAGTTAGGAATTATACCAGTGGAGGGTTTCATTGTTGAGCCAAAATTTGCTGCTACATCTCCATATCCCTTGCCCCTTATACACATTAATGAATATAACTAACATATAAGAGAAATAAGTATTAACCTTTGATATTAATCACGTTAGACCTTAGGCTAAGCAAATTCTTTCCTTAATTAAAACCCACTATACCCTAACCCTATAGGAATGTAACTTTATCTGATGCCTTAGGAAGGTGGCGTCTGTTTTAAGAATAATCACCCCTGGAGAAATACGTGTTCTGGTTGACTGACTGCTGTCACAAAGAGAGGGTCATAAATTGTCAGCAGGCCCCCTGGCCAGAAGATGATGTAACACCTCTAAGACCTTTGTATACATTTGTATGAAGCATCTGATTTTGATAAAAGTCAGGACTGCTGACCCCACGTGACTTTTGTATTACATCTCTGTGTATAAAAACAGACCCTGGAAAATAAAGAATGGGATCAGTTCCTCGAAAGACTGGTCTCCTCATGTCATTCTTTCTTTCACCTTCTGGCTGAATTCCCATCTGGAGCGCGGAAGCCCGACAAACCTACTAATTTTGCCTGGGCTTCTAAGATCCGATCAGGGAGGCCTTAGTGTCTCCTCTCCCTTGGGAGAATGGGAAGATGCCTGTGGCCTACATGGGTGGTGCAAACTTCTTGTCTTGAAGTTTTATTGGTTTTCCGCATAAACCAAGTTATTCAGCCTCTTTTCTCCACTGAATTTTCTCACTGAGCTATCCTTATTTTATTACTCTTTATACCTCTAATTAATATTTAATTAAAGCTATTGTTTCCTGATTGCTGAAGCCATCTCCCCTTCGAATTCCCTGGAACAACCGGGGCTGGACCCCGGCAGACAGGGATAATGATATTAATAAAAATTGAGATTGGTAAGTAAGGATACGATCATACATCTACAGAGACTGGATTTTCATAAATACGATCTATTTCACTAGCTTTTGAAAAAATAAGGCGTCAGCTTCTATTTGTCCAGTTAGGTAATCACTCAAGTACCTGCCTGCTCTTGCTAGAAATCAGCCCAGTAAAGTTCACCTTGAACTTTCTTCCGTTCTTTCTCTATCAAAATTTTAAAACACCTCTGTTTTAATTTTGTCTCCTCGCAACCCCAAAAAAGGAGCCTAAAGCAAGAATTCAGGTGAAGGCAGTTTATGTAGGAAGTGATCTTAAGAAGCAGATATGAGAAAGTAGATAGCACAGTATTGGGGCTTGATTCTGCCAGCATCTCCAAGAAACATACAAGATGCATCTCAGGACTATCGTTGGGAGGCAAGAATCTGTCTATGCATCCATCTCTATTCCTTCTGGTTGGTGCTTGCTGGCAGGGGTAGTAATTCCCCTTTAGTTTCAGGCTGTGCTTGCCCATGGACTGAATGAGCTCCCAAGGAATCAGAAAAGGCCCTGGGGTACGAATTAAAACTAAGACACAGTGGATGCTTCATGTTGCATGTTATCAGCTTGAGATGAGTCCCCATGTCCACAGATTTGTCACAGCTATTGATAACATCAGACCTAGGTATTTGGATGTGACAATAAGGCACATAAGATATTTGTTACAGAGCTCGCTTTGACAGTACACAGATGTGTGCTTGTCACATGTTATTTACACTGGGTCTCTGAGTATTCAAGGTCGTGGCAGGCTGCAATCCATCTGAAACACTTGATACACGAGGTGGTATGACCTGAGCTTCAGGCCCCACTCCTTTAAGAGGTACTCACCTTCTCCCTCCTCTGTGATGTTCTCTAAATTTCTGTATATCAGACAGAACTTTCAGATCAGATCAGATCAGATCAGTTGCTCAGTCGTGTCTGACTCTTTGTGACCCCATGAATCGCAGCACACCAGGCCTCCCTGTCCATCACAAACTCCCGGAGTTCACTCAGACTCATGTCCATCGAGTCAGTGATGCCATCCAGCCATCTCATCCTCTGTCCTCCCCTTTTCCTCTTGCCCCCAATCTCTCCCAGCATCAGAGACTCTTCCAATGAGTCAACTCTTCCCATGAGGTAGCCAAAGTACTGGAGTTTCAGCTTTAGCATCATTCCTTCCAAAGAACACCCAAGGCTGATCTCCTTTAGAATGGACTGGTTGGATCTCCTTGCAGTCCAAGGGACTCTCAAGAGTCTTCTCCAACAGCACAGTTCAAAAGCATCAATTCTTCGGTGCTTAGCCTTCTTCACAATCCAACTCTCACATCCATACATGACCACAGGAAAAACCATAGCCTTGACTGGACAAACCTTTGTTGGCAAAGTAATGTCTCTGCTTTTGAATATGCTGTCTAGGTTGGTCATAACTTTCCTTTCAAGGAGTAAGCGTCTTTTAATTTCATGGTTGCAGTCACCATCTGCAGTGATTTTGGAGCCCAGAAAAATAAAGTCTGACACTGTTTCTACTGTTTCCCCATCTATTTCCCATGAAGTGATGGGACCAGATGCCATGATCTTAATTTTCTGAATGTTGAGCTTTAAGCCAACTTTTTCACTCTCCACTTTGACCTTCATCAAGAGGCTTTTTAGTTCCTCTTCACTTTCTGCCATAAGGGTGGTGTCATCTGCATAGCTGAGGTTATTGATATTTCTCCTGGCAATCTTGATTCCAGCTTGTGTTTCTTCTAGTCCAGCATTTCTCATGATGTACTCTGCATATAAGTTAAATAAGCAGGGTGACAGTATACAGCCTTGACGTACTCCTTTTCCTATTTGGAACCAATCTGTTGTTCCATGTCCAGTTCTAACAGTTGCTTCCTGACCTGTGTACAAATTTCTCAAGAGGCAGATCAGGTGGTGTGGTATTCCCATCTCTTTCAGAATTTTCCACCGTTTATTGTGATCCACACAGTCAAAGGCTTTGGCATAGTCAATACAGCAGAAATAGATGTTTTTCTGGAACTCTCTTGCTTTTTCCGTGATCCAGCGGATGTTGGCAATTTGATCTCTGGTTCCTCTGCCTTTTCTAAAACCAGCTTGAACATCAGGAAGTTCACGGTTCACATATTGCTGAAGCCTGGCTTGAAGAATTTTAAGTATTACTTTACTAGCATGTGAGATGAGTGCAATTGTGTGGTAGTTTGAGCATTCTTTGGCATGCCTTTCTTTGGGAATGGACCTTTTCCATTCCTGTGGCCACTGCTGAGTTTTCCAAATTTTCTGGCATATTGAGTGCAGCACTTTCACAGCATCATCTTTCAGGATTTGGAATAGCTCAACTGGAATTCTATCACCTCCACTAGCTTTGTTCATAGTGATGCTTTCTAAGGCCCACTTGACTTCACATTCCAGGATATCTGGCTCTAGGTGAGTGATCACACCATCGTGATTATCTGGGTCGTGAAGATGTTTTTTGTACAGTTCTTCTGTGTATTCTTGCCATCTCTTCTTAATATCTTCTGCTTCTGTTAGGTCCATACCATTTCTGTCCTTTATCAAGCCCATCTTTGCATGAAATGTTCCCTTGGTATCTCTGATTTTCTTGAAGAGATCTCTAGTCTTTCCCATTCTGTTGTTTTCCTCTATTTCTTTGCATTGATTGCTGAAGAAGGCTTTCTTATCTCTTCTTGCTATTCTTTGGAACTCTGCATTCAGATGCTTATATCTTTCCTTTTCTCCTTTGCTTTTTGCTTCTCTTCTTTTCACAGCTATTTTTAAGGCCTCCCCAGACAGCCATTTTGCTTTTTTGCATTTCTTTTCCATGGGGATGGTCTTGATCCCTGTTTCCTGTACAAAGTCACGAACCTCATTCCATAGCTCATCAGGCACTCTGTCTATCAGATCTAGGCCCTTAAATCTATTTCTCACTTCCACTGTATAATCATAAGGGATTTGATTTAGGTCATACCTGAATGGGCTAGTGTTTTTCTCTACTTTCTTCAATTTAAATCTGAATTTGGCAATAAGGAGTCATGATCTGAGCCACAGTCAGCTCCTGGTCTTGTTTTTGCTGACTGTATAGAGCTTCTCCATCTTTGGCTGCAAAGAATATAATCAATCTGATTTTGGTGTTGACCATCTGGTGATGTCCATGTATAGAGTCTTCTCTTGTGTTGTTGGAAGAGGGTGTTTGCTTTTACCAGTGCATTTTCTTGGCAAAACTCTATTAGTCTTTGCCCTGCTTCATTCCGTATTCCAAGGCCAAATTTGCCTGTTACTCCAGGTGTTTCTTGACTTCCTACTTTTGCATTCCAGTCCCCTATAATGAAAAGGACATCTTTTTGGGTGTTAGTTCTAAAAGTCCTTGTAGGTCTTCATAGAACCGTTCAACTTCAGCTTCTTCACCATTACTGGTTGGGGCATAGACTTGGATTACTCTGATATTGAATGGTTTGCCTTGGAAACGATCAGAGATCATTCTGTCGTTTTTGAGAGTGCATCCAACTACTGCATTTCGGACTCTTGTTGACCATGATGGCTACTCCATTTCTTCTGAGGGATTCCTGCCCGCAGTAGTAGATATAATGGTCATCTGAGTTAAATTCACCCATTCCAGTCCATTTCAGTTGGCTGATTTCTAGAATGCCAACATTCACTCTTGCCATCTCTTGTTTGACCACTTCCAGTTTGCCTTGATTCATGGACCTGACATTCCAGGTTCCTATGCAATATTGCTCTTTACAGCATCTGACCTTGCTTCTATCTCCAGTGACATCCTCAGCTGGGTATTCTTTTTGCTTTGTCTCCAACACTTCATTCTTTCTGGAGTTATTTCTCCACTTATCTCCAGTAGCATCTTGGGCACCTACTGACCTGGGGAGTCTCTCTTTAAGTATCCTATCATTCTGCCTTTTCATACTGTTCATGGGGTTCTCAAGGCAAGAATAATGAAGTGGTTTGCCATTCCCTTCTCCAGTGGGCCACATTCTGTCAAATCTCTCGACCATGATCTGCCCACCTTGGGTTGCCCCATGAGCATGGCTTAGTTTCATTGAGTTAGACAAGGCTATGGTCCTAATGTGATTAGATTGACTAGTTTTCTGTGATTATGGTTTCAGTGTGTCTGCCCTCTGATGCCCTCTTACAACACCTACCGTCTTACTTGGATTTCTCTTACCTTGGGCGTAGGGTATCTCTTCACGGCCTCTCCAGCAAAGCGCAGCCAATGCTCCTTACCTTGGACGAGGGGTATCTCTTCACCGCCGCCCTTCCTGACCTTCAACGTGGGATAGCTCCTCTAGGCGCTCCTGTGCCCGCGCAGCCATGGCGTGGGGTTGGTCCTCCTGGCCACTGCCCCTGGCCTCGGGCGTTGGGGCGTGGGGTATCTCCTCCCGCCAACTTCCCCTGGCCTCGGGCTTAAGGGCATGGGGTATCTCCTCCCTGCGGCTGGGGCAGGCCAAAGAGCAGGTGGCTGTGAAAGCGCAGGCGAAAGGAGCTACCCTACGTCCAAGGTCAGGGGCAGAAGCTGGGAGGACCCCATGCCCGATGGGCGGCGGCCAAGAGGAGTTACCCCACATCTGAGGTCAGGGGCAGCGGCTGAGAGTGCCAGATTGCGACGGTGCAGGAACGGCCGAGAGGAGCTACCCCACGTCCAAGGTCGGGGGGGCGGCCGAGAGGAGCTACCCAGCGTCCGAGGTCAGGGACCGCGACGAGAGGAGTTACCCTGCGTCAGAGGTCAGGGTTGGCCGCCGGGACAGAACGTTAGCAAACTCAAATTCTTACCAGGTGTGGTGGCCCAGACCCTCATTGCTGAGAGGCCTCTGTTCTTAGTTTGTTCTTTTTAGACCTTGTTGCCACAGTGACCGTTTGCTGTTTTTACTGGGCCTGGAAATACCCCATGTGAAACACTTGCGTTCCAGACATATTCGTTTTTGTTTTCATTGTGCTGCAACAACCTGGTACTCCATGATAATCAGGGTCTATAACCTCTCCATCTAGTATTCCTGTCTTTGCCTGCTGGACCATCAGCTCAAGGAGTTCAAAGTGACCTAGGTGGCAGTCAGAGGTGCAGGTTCAGTGAAATCAACCTAAGTTATCTCTTAAGTCTGTGGTGAGACCAGTGGGGTCCCTCCCTGGTTATGTCCATGCTGTCACAACTGTTGTGTACTAAAATAGGTATCTTTTTCTGAGGAGGTTCAGTTTTGGTCAAGGAGGACAGTTAAAAGGACAAACACCTATGAACAACTTGGAAAAGATTAAGATTCTTGGAGGTGAGAGTTCCCAGGAAAATTATAAAGATTTGCTAGACGGAAGAAATGCTTCAGAAATCAAACTGATCATGTATACCATATGAAGCTATGAGGGTTACAGATGATATCATGAATGAAGACACCTCGTAAAACAGGAAAGTATTATACATGTTATTATATTTATTTAAGGACTACAAGTCACAGACATTCATCTCTCTGTGTTTCTTATATTTAGATAGAAACAACTGTTATTTCAAGGAGAAGTCAGTGGTTTTCTGTTCCTCTTACCCCAACTACTTCTCCCGACCTCTGCACAGATGCTGAGGTCTGAGGTTTCTGTAGGCCTCTCTCCGTTGCTCATCTCACTGTGCACCACTGTAAGCACAAAAATACATTGCAGCATCCTCCAGCTGGGAGTCTGAGATCCTGAGACTGAAGGATTTGGCTTCTTTCTGGAAGTTCACAGAGTAGCGATCGTTGGTTGCATTCTGTTGTTCATAAGCATATTGGCGAATAATGAAAACCATCTCCCCACTGGGAGGCTGTTTGTACCAGAACAAATAATAACCACTCTCACTGGTGCTATATGTACAGTCCAGGGTCACTGTGCCTGTCTCCTGTACAGACTCTTGTGGTTGAGGCTGAGTGACCGTCTGGGCCACACTGGGTCCTGTGGGAAGGAGGAGAGAAAGGTCTGCACTGGGTGTCACAGGAGAGAGAAAGCAGGCAGATGTCCAAGCTGGTCCCCATTGCCACCCACCTTTCTTCTGCTTGATCTAAACTTGAATAAAATTCATCAGCTTTCTTGCCCCCTGGAGCTTGGACCCATGAGGAAGTAACAAGATACCTGTGTTAATAATTTTTCTTCCTACTTCCCAGTCCTAGTGGCTGTTAGTAAAAGCAAATACATATGCTTTCCTTACCAAGATAGATGGAGACCACGGCTGCCCACAGCAAACCGGGGCCTGCCATGCTGGCAGTTCTCTCCTTCAGGGAGATAAAAGTCCCTTGTTCTCATCAGAACCTTGGTGACATCCTGGCTTCAAGACAGGAACTGGCTCGTCAGATGGGCCGTTGATTCTCTGTTGTCAACCGTGCAAGCAGTGCCCTCTTCAGGTCATGGAAATAATTACTGAGGCACAGAAGGAACTTGGTTTAGTCAAGAAAACTGTTCTATAAGGAGTCTGTGACCATTGGAGAGAAGGGATTCAAGGATTCACTATTAGAGAAGAACTTGGAGGAGATAAAGTTTTGAGGTGTGCTTATGGGACCAATATGATTTGACCAGCTTGATATATACATGAAAGGGAAATTTGGGTGAGTGGAAAAACCAGAAAAGAAATTCAAGAGACTGAGATGCTTATGGGTTGGTAAGGACAATAGACGGACTGGAATAGAGGTATATTTTGAGAAGAAGTAGGAATGAGGTTTAAATAATGAGGATGAGCAGATTCAGGGACAGGGATAATGATATTAATAAAAATTGAGACTTGGTAAGTAAGGATACGATCATACATCTACAGAGACTGGATTTTCATAAATACGATCTATTTCACTAGCTTTTGAAAAAATAGGGTGTCAGCTTCTATTTTTCCAGTTACGTAATCACTCAAGCACCCACTTGCTCTTGTTAGAAATCAGCCCAGTAATGTTTACATTGAACTTTCTTCCGTTCTTTCTCTATCAAAATTTTAAAGTACCTCTGTTTTAATTTTGTCTCCTCGCAACCCCAAAAAAGGAGCCTAAAGCAAGAATTCAGGTGAAGGCAGTTTATTTAGGAAGTGATCTTAAGAAGCAGAAATGAGAAAGTAGATAGCGCAGTGTTGGGGCTTGATTCTGCCAGCATCTCCAAGAAACATACAAGATGCATCTCAGGACTATCGTTGGGAGGCAAGAATCTGTGTATGCATCCATCTCTATTCCTTCTGGTTGGTGCTTGCTGGCAGGGGTGGTAATTCCCCCTTAGTTTCAGGCTGTGCTTGCCCATGGACTGAATGAGCTCCCAAGGAATCAGAAAAGGCCCTGGGGTACGAATTAAAACTAAGACACAGTGGATGCTTCATGTTGCATGTTATCAGCTTGAGATGAGTCCCCATGTCCACAGATTTGTCACAGCTATTGATAACATCAGACCTAGGTATTTGGATGTGACAATAAGGCACATAAGATATTTGTTACAGAGCTCGCTTTGACAGTACACAGATGTGTGCTTGTCACATGTTATTTACACTGGGTCTCTGAGTATTCAAGGTCGTGGCAGGCTGCAATCCATCTGAAACACTTGATACACGAGGTGGTATGACCTGAGCTTCAGGCCCCACTCGTTTAAGTGGTACTCACCTTCTCCCTCCTCTGCGATGCTCTCCAAACTTCTGTATATCAGACAGAACGTTAGCAAACTCAAGTTCTTACCAGGTGTGGTGGCCCAGACCCTCGCTTCTGAGAGGCCTCTGTTCTTAGTTTGTTCTTTTTAGACCTTGTTGCCACAGTGACCATTTGCTGTTTTTACTGGGCCTGGAAATACCCCATGTGAAACACTTGCGTTCCAGACATATTCGTTTTTGTTTTCATTGTGCTGCAACAACCTGGTACTCCATGATAATCAGGGTCTATAACCTCTCCATCTAGTAATTCCTATCTTTGCCTGCTGGACCATCAGCTCAAGGAGTTCAAAGTGACCTAGGTGGCAGTCAGAGGTGCAGGTCAGTGAAATCAACTTAGGTTTTCTCTTAAGTCTGTGGTGAGACCAGTGGGGTCCCTCCCTGGTTATGTCCATGCTGTCACAACTGTTGTGTACTAAAATAGGTATCTTTTTCTGAGGAGTTTCAGTTTGGTCAAGGAGGACAGTTAAAAGGACAAACACCTATGAACAACTTGGAAAAGATTGAGATTCTTGGAGGTAAGAGTTCCCAGGAAAATTATAAAGATTTGCTAGACGGAAGAAATGCTTCAGAAATCAAACTGATCATGTATACCATATGAAGCTATGAGGGTTACAGATGATATCATGAATGAAGACACCTCGTAAAACAGGAAAGTATTATACATGTTATTATATTTATTTAAGGACTACAAGTCACAGACATTCATCTCTCTGTGTTTCTTATATTTAGATAGGAACAACTATTATTTCAAGGAGAAGTCAATGGTTTTCTGTTCCTCTTACCCCAGCTACTTCCCCCGACCTCTGCACAGATGCTGAGGTCTGAGGTTTCTGTAGGCCTCTGTCCATTGCTCATCTCACTGTGCACCACTGTAAGCACAAAAATACACTGCAGCATCCTCCAGCTGGGAGTCTGAGATCCTGAGACTGAAGGATTTGGCTTCTTTCTGGAAGTTCACAGAATAGTGATCGTTGGTTGCATTCTGTTGTTCAAAAGCATATTGGTGAATAATGTAAACCATCTCCCCACTGGGAGGCTGTTTGTACCAGAATAAATAATAATCACCAGTATCTCTGGTGCTATATGTACAGTCCAGGGTCACTGTGCCTGTCTCCTGTACAGACTCTTGTGGTTGAGGCTGAGTGACCGTCTGGGCCACACTGGGTCCTGTGGGAAGGAGAGAAAGGTCCGCACTGGGTATCATAGGAGAGAGAAAGCAGGCAGATACCCAAGCTGGTTTCCATCCCCACCCACTTTTCTTCTTGATCCAAACCTCAGCAGAACATATCAGGTTTCAACTGGGCTCTGTGAGGCAATGCTGTTCCAATGCTATTAGTCTTCTCCTGTTTCACAGCCCCATTAAATAACATTATAAATAAAGACCTAAGCCTTCCTTACCCAGACACATGGAGACCAGGACTGTCCACAGCAAGCTAACAGGTGTCATGCTCACAGCTCTACCCTGCAGCCTGAGAAGCCTCTTGCTCTGATCTGGGTTCCCTTCTGCACTCAGTGACACATGAGCTTAAGAGCAGGAAATAGTAGGACAGCTGACAGGTGACCACGCCTCACTGATGAAAGTTTTCCCAATACTTTTTGGTTGCCCTCCAGGAATTAGGCTATAGGTTATCATTTCAAATGAAAGCAAAAACTGTTTTCTGAGTTTTAAAAAATTCTAGGATGAAAATTAAGAGAAGAGGGAGCTGGCAAATGTATTTTGCCAAGTCCTAATCCTAGGGAGACGAATGGGGCCCTGGAATGGTAGGTAGAGGTGGCAGGGTTTTATATGCAACAATGGCACAGTCTGTAATTTTTCTTTATGTTAAGAAAAACGACAGGCCTAATATGATAACTATAAACAATTAATTATGGATGATAAGAATATACCTGTTATATTAATGTATTCATTTATTTATAGTTTTAGAGCTGCTCAAAATAATGAAAACAAAGATATATATGACTGAAAAAAGCACAAACTAAACTCATAGTAAATGGAAGCAGAATGTGTATTGTCTAATTGTGCTTATATTTTCCATGGACACTTAAAAAATAAGACCTCATTTGTGCTATATTTAGAAGTCCTGAAATAACTATTGCAGTAATTCTCATCAGCACTGAATTGCTTCAAACAACTCATATTAATATGTATCATTTTATATAAGTTATACTGTTAAGTCATGTGTACTTGTAATATCAAACCTTGCATTCAATAGATACATACAGGTTTGTATTTTTCAGTGAACGATTAAAAAGACTGTCATTAAAAAAAAAAAATTGCTCCCATCACTATCATTCCATTTTGAAAAAAATACTGGAACAAGGGAAAAAAACACACCATGAGTCTCTAGAAGTTTCCATTTCCAGAGGGAGTGACAGGGATACTCATGAAATTCTAGAGTTGGAGTCCTCAAGCCAAGAGAAAGCATGGGGTTCTGCTATATACTGGGTCCTGTCTGTGAGCATGGGTTCTCTTGTAACAGAAGTGGGTGGCTAAGTCTTCTCACTGAGAGAGATGAACTGGAAATTGTAAGAGTTGGGACCAGCTCTGAATGAGGCTGCTAAAATCTCCTGTGCCCCTAAAGCCAGTTTGATAGCAATGGAAGAAAGGACAACCAGAATTTCCTCTAAATCATTGCTGTCCTTGACCCATGATTTGAATTCCTGTATCTTAGTTTTGTATTCTCCAAAAGTCAGGTCTAATACATGGATTTGTGGGTAAGTAGTTTATTTGCAGGTGATTCTAGGAAACATTGAGGAAGTGAATAGGGGAAGGAAAGGAGGCCAATACAGAGGGTTGTCATCAAGTCAGTTACTACCCTGGGCAATTGGAGCTTAATCCAGCTGGGTAACTCTGGGAGATAGTAAAGCATTTCCCTTTGGAGTTACCCCAAATGAAGCATAGAGGAGCTGGAGTAGTCCATAAATTCATTATCCATTGCAGATTTAGGGCTGCTTTGGGGACATGAATTCTCTGGCATATCTGATCGGTTCACATGGTCAGAAAATAGTCCTCAGAGTTGCTGGGGTTTTCAGTGTGCAGAGGTGACTGCCAAGGGATGTGAGTGGAGCATCAAGAGCACTGTGCAGCCCATCCTTACACTGCTGAGATCCTCTTGTGCTCTATGTTTAATCCACTCAGAACACTAGTTCTTTTACAAAACTCAACAGGAATATTAGTGGGATAAGTTACAATTGCTATAGATGATGAAAAGTGAAAGTGAAGTCACTCAGTCATGTCTGACTCTTTGTGACCCATGGACTGTGGTCAGCCAGGCTCCTCCGTCCATGGGATTTTCCAGGCAAGAATACTGGAGTGGGTTGCCACTTACTTCTCCAAGGGATCTTCCTGATCCAGGGATCAAATTTGGGTCTCCCACATTACAGACAGACTCTTTACTGTCTGAGCCACCAGGGAATCCTGCTATAGATGATACCACAGCCATAATTTATATTTATTATCTTCCATCTCCCTCCTATACCACTAATTCTTGATTCTCCCCACCTTTGACTAATACTTCTGTATCTAGATTTCTGTCTCAAGGAGGAGGTAATCTAGACCTTCATCCCTGAGGGGACTGAACCCCTGGTTATTCTCCCTTTATCAAGCCATAGTTGCTAAAGTTGCCTGTTTACAGTAATTATGGTCATGAAAATGCTAAAAGTCATCTTGGTGAATCCGCTGAGTTTTCGTCCTAATAGGTAACCACAGCCCTAAATCCTCATAATCAAGATCGATTGCCCCTACCAGTGTAGTAACACCTTTCCTGTCCTTCTGGCCTTTGGATATGAGTATCTTAGATGACCAGGTGGTATATGTAACATTGCTGTTGTTGCTCAGTCACTAAGTTTTGTCTGACTCTTTGCGACCCCATGGACTGTAGCCCACCAGGCTCCTCTGTCTACTGGACTTCCCAGGCAAGAACACTGGAGTGGGTTGCCATTTCCTCCTCCAGGGGATCTTCCTGACCTAGGGATTGAACCTGCATCTCCTGCATTGGCAGGCGGGTTCTTTATCACTGAGCCACCAGGGAACCCATATGTAACATTAGGCTTGATGAAAGCCTCTCTGTTTCCTCCAAAAAAGTATCCTCTCCTTTCCATTCAAAGGGAAATAGGACCTCTAGTCCAGATGAAACTAGAGTTATGAGAACAGGAAACACGCAATGAACAAGTGAGTTTTGGTATTCTCCCAATACCAGAATTGGGAGTTGATGGGGAGATAATCCAACTTTCACTGCTCGGTTCCCAGGTCCATGTATTTTATCTAACAGAAACACAACACCATCTCGAAGAATAGTCCTCCAGCCTCTCAGAGCACTACCTCTAAGCTGGTGCTTTAGTAAAGTGGTCATTTCAATGTTCTATGAGGCTAGTGGTTGGCAGATAATGCTATATGCAGTAAATCAGTATGTCCAGTGGTCACATGACCATTGTCCCAACTTTTTGCTGTAAATTGGGTCTGTTGATGCAAAGGGATGTGAAATCCCTTGATAATCATGATAACCTCTGAACACTTGGTTCATGCTGCTATGCGCAGCACTGTTGAAGGGAAGCCAAACTTGTACCCAGAACATGTAGTTTTCCCAGTAGGAAAAGATTTCTGCCACCTCCAGGGTGGAAGGGGTTTCATGCAATTAACTTGCCAACTAGAGCCTGGTTGGTCTTCTGGAGGGGTGATTCCACATTGAATGCCCTTTGTTGTGTCTATGGCTGACAGGTTGAACATTTGGCAAAAGTAGTTAAGTCCAACTTGGTGAGAGAAAACTCGTGTTTCTGGGCTCATGCTGCTGTTTTTCAGTCACTATGTTGTGTCCGACTCTTTGCAACTCCATGAACTGCAGCACGGCAGGCTTCCCTGTCCTTCATTATCTCCCGGAGTTTGCTCAAATTCATGACTACTGAGTCACGGATGCCATCCAACTATCTCATCCTCTGCCCCCATCTCATCCTTCTGGTCTCATGGAGAACATCTATTCTGTCAGCTTGGCTCATCTGTCCACAGGTCTATTGTTCAAGCACTGAAGTACACAAGGATGAGGCTGGTGACATCCTTTGGTTGGCCCATCTTGTCACATGGTTGCTCGGCACTCCCTTGTGGTGGATGTTGTCTGGGGGGCATGAATGTGAGATACAGTGATCCCAACCCCGTGTGCCTACACTCACTGCCCCTTCAGCTCATGGTCTCCTTGAAATGTGACTCTTCCTCCTCCACCTGACTCTAGAAAGGAATAAGAAACTAGGTGCTTTTAGGGGTCACCCCTAAGAATGTCGCCCCTTTGACTCTTCTCCAGTCAGCTGGTTGAAATTTTATCCTCTTTTAAGGAGGAACCAGATTTGCTATCACACTGTGTTCTCCTCTCACTCTGCCCTTTAAAAACTTTAAACCATTTCCCCTCAGGTTTTGGTACTCAATGTTCTTAGGCAGTCTTTTTGGAATGGCAGAGTATGTTTTCTTTCACTGCGGGATTTGATAGTCACTGCTTTCAAGATTTTGTATTCTTGATATATTTGTGAAAGTCTACAAAGGAGCTCAAAGGCAAGATGTTTTCTCTGTTTCCTCTATTCCCTCTGTTCTTTAGTGCTCTCTTCTTTCTGATGTTAAGCCTCCAGTTTTTGAACAGAGTAAGGACTTCACACAGAGAAACAAAAATATTAATAGATTAGATGGTGTTTGAAAACACTATCCCCTCTGCACATGGTCTTCAAATGAATTCTTTTACACTGTTATACAATGCTCTTTGTGTTTCGCTTTGCGCAGAGCACAGAGTCAGTGCCTGGGAGCCCTTCAAGCAGGAGGTGCAGGCTTAGCAGGGTTTAGGTGTGGGGCGCAGGTGTCTGAGCTGCACTGTGTACCTGTTGCACACAAGAAGGTGGTTGCATCATGGAGCTGGGAATCCTCCACATGCAGAGAAAATTGCTGGTCATTTTTGTTAAGCTTGGCTGTGAATCTTCCCCTGCTTTTCTCTTCCTCTTTCAAAAACAACTGCACCAGGAAGTGGATGCCTTCCCTGGGATCCTGCCTACCACTGGAAGAAATCATCAGCTCCATCTTTGTAACTGCAGTTCAGTGTGAAGTTCTCACCTTCCTTGATTTTCTGTTCCATCAGTGGTTGTCCGTTTGACCCTGTTCAGGAGGGGTGAGAAAATGTTCATACATAAAACACATTTTTTTTTTGGTAAATAAAAAACTTTCCTTATTTCTTTTGCATTTCTTAAAATAAACTCCATATTGTCCCTGGGATGCCCCTAGATTTCCTTACCAGAGTTGTCCATTTCCCTGGCTTGACCATTCCTCCCCTCCTCCCCACTCACAGGTTAATTGCATGTACAGGAGTATCAGGAAGCTTTCAGGTGAGGCTGCATTCCTGCTTCTGCCTGGAGTCTCTCAGGATTCAGTTTGGAGGCATGAAATTGACCATGTTCAATTATGCTTATTGTCATTAGTCCATTATCCTAGATTCTTCTTCCTTTGCTTTGGAAGCCCCAGTGATCTTTATTCTGTTTTCACAACCAATCAAAATCTCACCTGTCACAAGTGCATCACTGAATTTACCTGCTCCTGCTTCTCCCATTCACATAATTCTAGTTTCCAGCCAGTTATATTTGTTAATGGTAGCACTGCCCTCATGGGGCGTCTGAATTTTTAAATTAAATTTTGTTTCCATTACCCTTAATACAGAGCAATTCCTTAAGTTAAGCTAAAGGATGATAGAACATGCAGTTAGGTGAAGCTTGAAGAAAAAAGAAAATAAAGCAGTGTGTCAAAATGTTCTCTAGTGGTGACTGTCTTCACGTCCTTACTACCTGGGATTCCCTTCTTCACTCTCCTCACTTGTAAGGGATCAGGGCATGTTCTTTGCCTATATGGCTATGTTCTGAGGGTCATAAATAAAACATTGAGAGAAGATCTGATTCTTTCCCTTAATTGGTTAGGGTCTCCTATGAATTTCTTACATTTCTCACTCTGAACAATTTAAAAATAGTTAAAAGAGTTAGGACTTCTCTAAGTTCTCTATAAAAGTATAAAGGAAAGAAATACAGTATCTGTCTTTTAATATGCGCCCAGATGTGAAGACCAACCTGGTATCTGGCTAGCTCTGAAAATGGTAGTACCTTTGCAAAAGTGTGTTTCTTTTTTTAATTTACATTTTTAATTTTCAATTGGAATATAATTGCTTTATAATATTGTGTTGGTTTCTGCCATATATCAGCATGAATCAATCATAGGTAAACATGGTTGCATACCTATTGTTGTATACCCAGGAGAGTCTACCCCTCCCTCTTCAACCTTGCTCCACCTCCCACCCCATCCCACCCCTCTAGGTTGTATTTCAATCTGGGCATCTGTGTAATCTCTGGTAATTTCCTATATTTTACATATTCAGTATATGAAACCCTGTTTCCTCATCTTTTATATTACAGCAAGGGTTAGGATTTGACTAAAGAAGTGAATCAATTCTTCAGCACTTGAAGAATTGATGCTTTTGAACTGTGGTGTTGGAGAAGACTCTTGAGAGTCCCTTGGACTGCAAGGAGATCCAGCCAGTCCACCTAAAGGAGATCAGTCCTGGGTGTTCATTGGAAGGACTGATGTTGAAGGTGAAACTCTAATACTTTGGATGCGAAGAACTGGCTCTGATGATGTGAAGAAAAGACCCTGATTTGGGAAAGATTGAGGGAAGGAGGAGAAGGGGACAATAGAGGATGAGATGGTTGGATGGCATCACTGACTCAATGGGCATGAATTTGAGTAAACTCTGGAAGTTGATGATCGACTGGGAGGCCTGGTGTGCTGCAGTCCATGGTGTCGCAGAGTCAGATACGACTGAGCGAATGAACTGAACTGAACTGAAAGAAGTAAAAGTGAAGTCTCTCAGTCGTGTCCAGCTCTTTGTGACTCCATGGACTGTAGTCCACCAGGCTTCTCCATCCATGGGGTTTTCCAGGCCAAAATACTGGAGTGGGTTGCCCTTCTCCAGGGATCTTCCCCACCCACAGATCAAACCCAGGTCTCACACATTGTAGGCAGACGCTTTACCTTCTGAGCCACCAGGGAAGCCCTGGTGACTAAAGAAGAGGAGAAGTTAAAAAAGAAAGTTCTTTTCTAGTCTTTGCATTCAGTCCTTACCCTGATGATTCTAGGTGCTACCACTTCACCACATTTTTTCAGCTGTACTACCTGGGTAAAGTCCTGGTCCTGGCAGTCTAACCCCACCCTTCTTTTTCTTTGGTTCTTACTGTGGGCATGAAGTAAGTGGCTGAGAGTCTGCAATGAGTAAAGAGCTGTGATCTTCTTTGATGTTAATTGTGGATATTAGTCTTTCTCATGTATGAAATTATGTAAAATAGACTGCTTTTTCTAGCATTTTCCTGAAACACAGTGTCATTGTGTCTCAGATTGGAGTTAACTCCCTGTTAGAGATATAGGGTCTGAGGTGAACAGTGCTTTGTCTTCGCGAGCCCACTCATTTCTCCTTGAGAAGAAAACAGCAGACTTGGAGTGATCAATGGAGAGTCTGCCTGTTTGTCAATTGATACACTTTCCCGGGAGCATGATTGCTCTTTCCCTGAATAGGAGCACTGCCAAATCATATTAAATCTGAAAGCAGAGAAATGTTAGCAAAATTTCAAGAAGGGAATTTTATTCTGGAAAAATAGGAGGTGTTGTTACAATTGTTTGGAAGAAGTAAAATCTACAAGAGAGGTTTACATTTGCATGGAGTTTTCTCTCTCCTGTCATCAGTTCAGTTCAGTCCAATTGCCCAGTCGTGTCTGACTCTTTGTGAATCTCATGGACTACAGCACGCCAGGCTTCCCTGTCCATCACCAACTCCTGGAGCTTACTCAAACTCATGTTGATTGAGTCAATGATGCCATCCAACCATCTCATCCTCTGTCATCCCCTTCTCCTGCCTTCAATCTTTCCCAGTATCAGGGTCTTTTCCAATGAGTTAGTTCTTCACATCAGGTGGCTAAAGTATTGGAGCTTCAGCTTCAGCATCAGCCCTTTCAATGAATATTAGGGACTGATTTCCTTTAGGAGTGATTGGTTAGATCTCCTTGCAGTCCAAAGGACTCTCAAGAGTCTTCTCCAACACCACAGTTTAAAAACATCAATTCTTTGGTGCTCAGCTTTTTTATGGTCCAACTCTCTCATCCATACACGAGTACTGGAAAAACCATAGCCTTGAGTATATGGAACTTTGTTGGCAAAGTAATGTCTCTGCTTTTTAATATGTTGTCTAGGTTGGTCATAGCTTTCCTTCCAAGGAACAAGAGTCTTTTAATTTCATGCTATGCTTAGTCTCTCAGTTGTGTCTGACTCTTAGTGACCCCATTGACTGCAGCCCACCCAGCTCCTCTGTCCATGGGGATTCTCCAGGCAGGAATACTAGAGTGGGTTGCTATGTCATTCTCCAGGGGATCTTCCCAACCCAGGGATCAATTGCATCTCCTGCTTTGCAGGTGGATTCTTTACCATCTGAGCCACCAGGGAAGCCCATGAACACTGCAGTAGGTAGCCTATCCCTTCCTTAGGGGATCTTCCCAACCAATCAAACTGGCGTCTCCTGCATTGCAGGTAGATTCTTTACCAGCTGAGCTACCAGGGAAGCCCTTCTCTCCTGTCATAGGATTGGTGATTTCAACATTCCAGGTCAGAAGCAGCAGGTATGTACCTGGTTAAAGGTGATAGTGATTTTCTCAAGTAATGATAGACAGGGGTTGTCGCAGTCAATGAAGGCTGAGTGTCTGCTACTTCAAATTCATTCAAGTTAACCCTTTGGGGATGTTTAACAAAATGTACAAAATAGAATCTGCATGATACTGTTGAAGTCTTGAAGAACACCCATAAAGTTAGCTACCTCTAGAGGGCAGTGCATAATAGGCATCAGCACTCTGCAATAGCTGCAAAGTACAGGAGCAAAAGTTTGCAACTAAGAGGAGCTTAATAACTGGTTTGAGAGCTAAGAAGAAAAATCATATCATTTCCATTGATGCCGAAAAAGAATGTGACAAAATAAAACACACATTTATGGTAAAACACCTTAAAACCTTAACAGACAAAATTACATATGCCACAACTTCAAACTAGCACCTACCTTTGGGGAAATACTAGAAGCTTTCTTTTCTTTTTTTTTCCAACTTAATTAATTAATTTATAACTGAAGGATAATTGCTTTACAGTATTGTGTTGGTTTCTACCAAACATCAACATGAATCAGCCGTAGGTTTACCCATGACCCCTCCCATTTGAACATCCCTCTCACCTCCCTCCCCCTTCTACTCCTCTAGGTTGTTACTGAGCCCTGGTTTGAGTTCCCTGAGTCAGACAGCAAATCCCCATTGGCTATCTATTTTAGATTTGCTAATGTATGTTTCCATGTTACTCTCTCCATACAAATCACCCTCTCCTTCCTCCCCCACCCCAGCTGTGTCCATACGTCTGTTCTCTATGACTGTGTCTCCATTGCTGCTCTGCAATATGTTTATCAGTACCATCTTTATGCAATAAGTTTATCAGTACCATCTTTCTAGATTCTATATATATGTGTCAATATACGATATTTGTTTTTCTCTTTCTGACTTACTTTACTCTGTATAATAGGTTCTAGGTTCATCCACTTCATTAGGACTGATTCAAATGTGTTCCTTTTTATGGCTGAGAAATATTCCATTGTACATATGTATCACAGTTTCTTTACCCATTTATCTGTCGATGGACATCTAGGTTGTAGAAACTTTCTTATTAAAGTTAGGAGAAGGACAAAGATATCCACTACATTTACCACTATTTAGCATTGTGCTTAGCGACTACTTAGTGCAGATGACCAAAAGAAAAAAACAATTAGATGCATAACAATTGGAAAGAAACAGGTAAAATATCACCTGCATATCTGCACATGAGATAATGATATATCAGAAAACCTAAAAGAGAAGAAAAGCCATTACCAAAAGACAGGTAAACAACAATTAAAAAATAGCTTTTATAGCGTTCATGTGAAAAACAAACAAACAAACAAAAAACAGTTTAAAGAAATGTGGAAGAAAAGAGCACATTATCTACTGTATGAAAGAAAAAAGTCTTGCATTCTCAAGTGCAAGACTAGGCAGAGAGGTCAATAAAACAGAGCAGCAAATCAATTGTTGTTTAGTCAGTGAGTTGTGTCCGACTCTTTTGTGACCCCCATTCACGGTAGCCTACCCGGCTCCTCTATCCATGGAATTTCCCAGGCAAGAATACTGGAGTGGGTTGCCATTTCCTTCTCCATGGGTAGAACCTGCATCTCCTACAGCTCCTGTACTGCAGGCGGGTTATTTACCGCTGAGCCACGGGGAAGTCCCTCTTCCACCATTCAGGATCCCAAATGAACATATAGCATTACCCAACATTCAGCACCAAGAAACTTTTTGCTTGAGAGAAAGAATTGTGAGTGGGATTATTATGAATCTATTGGTTACTTTCTGAGATGGATCATAGATATTTGGTAAAAGTAGAAAGTATAAACTGACTGGAAGTTTCTATGTCTCTCACTTCATCCATCACTGTTACAGAAAGTCTTTTATTCAATAAAATAGATTTCTAGTCTTCACTCTTCTCAGTTTCTACTTTTGAAGAAAACTTTTCTCTTTCTGAATCATGTGGATATAAACTAAATCACCAAATGGTGGAATAACCATTTTAGTTTTACTACAGTGTTGGTGTCTATTTTTTATGTGCTTACTTGATTCTCAAACCTTGCACCATTTAGTAGAAAAATGGAGCTATAAGACTCCCTAAAATTTTAGTGTATTTCTGTCTGAAGAAAAATCCTTTTTTAGGCACACCAAATTCTGCTTTTCTGAGAGTGAAACATATTAGATAACAAACATATTTGTGATGATAGAAGACACAGTGGGGGTAAATTAGAAATTAGCCCTAATGTCGAAGGATTATCTGCCTGGCTTATCCTTATGGCAACTCAGTACTCCCAAGAGCAGGGGTGGGGACATATCCAAACTACACCAGTATACGTTCTGAGGAGGGTAAAATCTCACATGAATTCAGGAGTTATTTTCAGTGAAAATCATGCAAGGGCTTTTGTACCCAGGGGAGGAAGATAACAAAGTACAAAGCAATACAGAACCTAGCTATGTTTGTTTGGTCTGTATTATTTGATTTAGAAGTTTGTCCTTTACTTGAGGTTAATGAAAGCAGAGAAGCTATTAGTCTCCCCCTACATCCAAACAAAACTCATGCTGAAAAGTGGTCATAAAATTGCTGCACATTGGGAAAGTGTAGAGATTTTTCCTTCCTGCAATATGGCTATTAGTTGGTGGTAGAATTGCTCAGGGAAAGGCAAATTTATTTGTTCCTTGAATCAATCACTATGGAAATCAAGTTTCTCTCTATATTTAGAAATGTGCTTGTAAAAGTAAATCTTTGACATTTTTAAGTTTAAACTTAGACTAATAGTTCATTCTAAGAAACAATTTCAATATATTCCTTTATGTTACATCCCAGGTGGTGCTAGTGGTAAAGAGCCACTTGCCAATGTAGTGGACACGAGAAATGCAGTCTTGATCCCTGGGTTGGGAAGATTCCCTGGAGCAGAAAATGGCAACCCACTCTAGTATTCCTACCTGGGAAATTCCATGGACAGAGGACCCTGGTGGACTGTCCATGAGGTCAAGAAGAGTCAGGCATGACTGAGCACACATACATACAGTGTTGCCTAGGTTAAAGACAGGTAATCTCATGACATTTAAAAAATATAGTGTTGTTTTTGTTTTGTTTTATTTAGTTTTTGACCATGCCATGCAATATGTAGGATCTTAGTTCCCTGACCAGGGATTGAACTTGCACCCCTGGCAGTGGGAGCGTGGAGTCAACCGCTGGGCCACCAGGGAAGTCCCTCATGACCTGTTTTATCTTTTATCTGGAAAGAATGCAGTTCTGGGCTGCTGTAGCCCTCTTGAACTATTGCCTCAAGCTAACATTTCATATTATCTCACAGTACTATCCAATAAAAATTGTCTTATTCAGTAATATTAAAAACTTTTATTTTCCTAAACTCTTTTTGCTTACTGTTTCTTGATCTTTGCCCTTAATGAGTTTACCCTGCCTGGAATGTGTTCTACCATTGACCTCACTTAAATTCCTACACATACATCAAGTGAAAATTCAGATCCAATTTCCATGAATCTAGAAGTGATTTTTTAAAAAAAATCTGTGGTGCATTTTATAAACACTTTGATTATTCAGTTCTTTTATGGTATTTTCTTTCATTTAAATTTAAAAATTTTAAGTGTGGTACAAAATCATATCATTTTGTAATTGTTTCTATAAATCACTAGAAAATAGACATTCTCCTTTTATTTGATGATTTCTTCTTTTATTTGGTGATTGTGCAATGAGGATTATTTTACATCTCAAAGCAGTCTGTTTTGTTTTGAAAAAACCTCTAATTGCTTATTTTTCCTTATAGTGAGCTGAAATTTATCTCCATATAAATTCTAACCATTGGCTATAAATTTGTCTTTATACCTGGGGTATAGTAAATATTACCAGTCATTCATTCATTCAGTCATCATTCAGTGAGTGCTTATTGGTAATAAAAAATTGATATCTTCACAAAGCTTAAATATAAAGAAAGATATTCCTATGACTGTTAGATAGAAACTCTTTGTGTATAAGCATCATGACTAAAATATTTTTATATTGCCTAACAAAGCATGTAGAAAGGAGGAGACTTGAAAAGCCTGAGATGTGAATTCTGAGAAATATCATTTTGTGTGGAAGTGAGCACTGTCTCTAGTGGGATTGTGAATGGACTGAAGAGGGGAAGTGTGTGTGTGTGTGTGTGTGTGTGTGTGTGTGTTAGTGGCTCAGTTGTGTCTGACTCTTTGCGACCCTATGGGCCACATGTCCCATAAATACAGGGCAGAAGTTGGTGGCTGAGTCTATGACCTTCACAGAGAGGTATTCATGCTAATGGTTGTGGCTCTCACTCTTGCTTTCTGTTTAATCTCTGAAACAATGAAAATGATAAAAATAAGGTCTTTCCTAGTATTGTGTCTGAAACATAAAAACCTATAGTCTTGTGTAACTGTGTTAAAACTAGAAACTTCTCCCTCCTTGCACCTGTGGGCTGGGGACTCTGTTCCACTTTTTGTTGGCTTTCTTCCCTGCTCAGAGAGAGGAACAGACACAGAAAAGCAGACATCAATTGTCCACTTATTCAACGATTCATTTCATTTTTTTCCAACTTTTCTGGAAACAAGCAAGCAAAACTTACTTTTAAAGGACTAAAACAAGACCTGAATAAATGAACAGGCATATAATATTCTTGGGTAGGAAAACATAATATCCTAAAACATCAGTTTCCAATGTGATTCCAAAGAGAATCTCATTTGTTTGAGCCAAACTGAAATATATCTTGAATATTGTCAGTATCTTGAAATTGTCAACTATATTTTGAACAAGAATATTGAGATTGAATTTTCTTCTTTATGATAGAAAATCTTACTCTAAAGAAAACAGTACAATATAGGCACAGGATTAAGCCAGTAAGTGGAACATAGTCAAGTCCAGAAGGAAACCAAATATTGCTGGTTTGGTGAGAGCATTGCAAGTCATGGGGTATAAACATGAAACAGTTTTAATTTTCTTCAACATTTGCTAATACCTTTCTTTCTTTCTCTATCAAACCTTACTTTTCCATTGGAAGATAGGCCTTTTCTTTTTCTTTTAGTTATTAAATTAGTTTTGTTTCAACAATTCATGTATGGGTTTTGAACCTTAATTACCATTTTAGAGTCCAAACTCTGCCCCCCACCTCCAGCCAGCAGGACAGTTCCAAGGTTTCCAGTGACAAGTGGACTGTGTTCTTTTATCCATCACCCCTCTCAGCCCTCAGAGTTTGGGTGGGAGAGGTTGGGTTGGCTCTCCTCTCACCCTTTCCTGGTCTGAGTAGCTTTGCCTCCTTGGTTGTTCAGACTGTTCTTCCTTTTTGTGAATGGCCCCATATTGTGGAGGAGGGGTCCCGTCCCTTCATGTTGGCTCTTATCTCTGTCTGGTTACAGACTGTCTCAGTGGCACATATCCAAGTACTCACTTTCTCACGATGGTGTCTTTGTGGTTCCTTTAGGGGCTACAGAGCCCTCCACCCACAGTTTTTTGAAAAAAGTGATTGTCCTCAGGCACAAACTCTTCCTCCTCACCAAGCTCATATTTGCATGAAAAACACAGCCTCCAGCTGCTAGGACCCTTGTCACTGGTAGTTCTCTGAGGCAGCATAGGTTCAGACAGGTTGGTTCAGAACCTAGACAAATTTATTAAACTCACAGGTATATTTTTCTGGTAAAAGATGGGAATGAAATTTAGTACACTATCTTCTAGCTCTGCTTCCTTTTTTCTGCCTTTTATCTTCTTTTCACAAGAATCTGACATTTTCTGCCAATTCACAAGGTCAGAGCTTATCTTTGAGACATATGACTTTAGCCAGATTTCAGCTTAGTGGAGTGGGGCAGGCTGGACTAGATGCCCCCAGGTGTATAGGAAGGAGATGGATGGAATAAGTCAAATATCTTTCCTCCCTCTGTTACGAGGCTTGCATTTCCCCAAAAGGTCCCCTCTTGAAGTTCCCAGTTTCCCCTCCAGTATCTCTTTTGTTAAGGCCAGTCAAGAAGGTTTGGCCTCTCTCACCTCATTGGAATTACCAAGAATTTCTCCTTTCAACTTGGAACTGGAGCATTTAGTGACTATTCTTGCCAGCATCCAATTCTGCAGTGATTCTTATACTGTTCTATAATGGTTGTGCTGCGGTGTGTACGTGATCAATCATGACTCACTCTTTGCTACCCTATGGACTGTAGCCCACCAGGCTCCAGCATCCATGAGGTTTCCCAGGCAAGAATACTGGAGTGGGTTGCCATTTCCTTTTCTAAGGGATCTTCCCGACTTAGAGATAGAACCTGCATCTCTTGTGTCTCCTGCATTGTCAGGCGGATTCTTTACCTACTGGGCCACCTGGGGTACCCAGTTCTGTAATATTTGGAAGAAGGTAAAATTTTTCATAAAGATTTATACTGTTTGGTTACACATACATATACAGGAACATAAAATATTACAAAGACATTGTGATAGTGGAAAATAGATGTATATATAAAAATAATTTCTAGGTGGTTGAAATATTTTATTGTTAAAAAATGATACAACTACTGGCTAAAATATAGAATATTTGTATATATTTGGATTATGGGAGATATCCTTAGGTAAGGTAGAAATACAGAAGCTGTAAATAGGACAGATAAACTGTCCTATTTCCATACAAAGGAAAATATATCATGCCACATACTGTAAAGAAGTCAGAAAACAAACAATAGACCGAGGAAATGACAAAATTTTTGTACACCAGTGTATACTTTGTTCAGATCAGATCAGATCAGATCAGTCGCTCAGTCGTGTCCAACTCTTTGCGACCCCATGAGTCACAGCACGCCAGGACTCCCTGTCCATCACCAACTCCCAGAGTTCACTGAGACTCACATCCATCGAGTCAGTGATGCCATCCAGCCATCTCATCCTCTGTTGTCCCCTTCTCCTCCTGCCCCCAATCCCTCCCAGCATCAGAGTCTTTTCCAATGAGTCAAGTCTTCTCATGAGGTGGCCAAAGTACTGGAGTTTCAGCTTCAGCATCATTCCTTCCAAAGAAATCCCAGGGCTGATCTTCAGAATGGACCGGTTGGATCTCCTTGCAGTCCAAGGGACTCTCAAGAGTCTTTTCCAACACCACAGTTCAAAAGCATCAATTCTTCGGCGCTTAGCCTTCTTCACAGTCCAACTCTCACATCCATACATGACCACAGGAAAAAACATAGCCTTGACTAGATGAACCTTTGTTGGCAAAGTAATGTCTCTGCTTTTGAATATGCTATCCAGGTTGGTCATAACTTTCCTTCCAAGAAGTAAGCGTCTTTTAATTTTATGGCTGCAGTCACCATCTGTAGTGATTTTGGAGCCCAGAAAAATAAAGTCTGACACTGTCTCCACTGTTTCCCCATCTATTTCCCATGAAGTGGTGGGACCGGATGCCATGATCTTCGTTTTCTGAATGTTGAGCTTTAAGTCAACTTTTTCTCTTTCCACTTTCACCTTCATCAAGAGGCTTTTGAGTTCCTCTTCACTTTCTGCCATAAGGGTGGTGTCATCTGCATAGCTGAGGTTATTGATATTTCTCCCGGCAATCTTATTCCAGTTTGTGTTTCTTCCAGTCCAGGTTTCTCATGATGTACTCTGCACATAAGTTAAATAAGCAGGGTGACAATATACAGCCTTGACGAACTCCTTTTCCTATTTGGAACCAGTCTGTTGTTCCATGTCCAGTTCTAACTGTTGCTTCCTGACCTGCATACAGATTTCTCAAGAGGCAGATCAGGTGGTCTGGTATTCCCATCTCTTTCAGAATTTTCCACAGTTTATTGTGATCCACACTTTGTTAATGAGTAGCAAATAACCTAAGAGAAAAATGGACAAAGATTTTTAAAAGGCAATTAACAGAGAAGGCAGTCCAATTGGCCATAAACTTTTGATCTCACTGACAGTCAGGGAAATGCAAATTAGAGCATCAGTGAGTTAATTTTTGGCCTTTCATATTTGTAAAATTGAAACCATTTATATTCTCCCAAACTCATGAGAACAAAGGAAAATTCACACAAATTGTTGGTGGAACTGTGAAATGCTACAACTTTATTTGAAAGTAAGCCAAAAATGTCTTCTAAAAATAAACATAGAGCTAGCTTTTGATCCAATAATCTAATTTTTAGAAATCCATCCTAAAGATACAAGCTGTGTAAATAAGGATATAGTTATTTATCACATCAGCAGTCCTAAACTGTATAATCATAAGGGATTTGATTTAGGTCATACCTGAATGGTCTAGTGGTTTTCCCTATTTTCTTCAATTTAAGTCTGAATTTGGCAATAAGGGCTTCATGATCTGAGCCACAGTCAGCTCCTGGTCTTGTTTTTGCTAAATGTATAGAGCTTCTTCATCTTTGGCTGCAAAGAATATAATCAATCTGATTTTGGTGTTGACCATCTGGTGATGTCCATGTGTAGAGTCTTCTCTTGTGTTGTTGGAAGAGGGTGTTTGCTATGACCAGTGCGCACTCTTGGCAAAACTCTAAAGCCTTTGTCCTGCTTCATTCCGTATTCCAAAGCCAAATTTGCCTGTTACTCCAGGTGTTTCTTGACTTCCTACTTTTGCATTCCAGTTCCCTATAATGAAAAAGACATCTTTTTTGGGTGTTAGTTCTAAAAGATCTTGTAGGTCTTCATAGAATCATTCAACTTCAGCCTCTTCAGCATTACTGATTGGGGCATAGGCTTGGATCACTGTGATATTGAATGGTTTGCCTTGGAAATGAACAGAGATCATTCTGTCATTTTTGAGATTGCATCCAAGTACTGTATTTTGGACTCTTTTGTTGACCATGATAGCTACTCCATTTCCTCTAAGGGATTCCTGCCCACAGTAGTAGATATAATGGTCATCTGAGTTAAATTCACCCATTCCAGTCCATTTTAGTTCACTGATTCCTAGCATGTCAACGTTCACTCTTGCCATCTCCTGTTTGACTACTTCCAATTTGCCTTGATTCATGGATCTAACATTCCAGGTTCGTATGCAATATTGCTCTTTACAGCATCAGACCTTCCTTGCTTCTATCACCAGTCACATCCACAGCTGGGTATTGTTTTTGCTTTGGCTCCATCCCTTCATTCTTTCTGGAGTTATTTCTCCACTGATCTCCAGTAGCATATTGGGCACCTAATGACCTCGGGAGTTCCTCTTTCAGTATCCTATCATTTTGCCTTTTCATACTGTTCATGTGGTTCTCAAGGCAAGAATACTGAAGTGGTTTGCCATCCCCTTCTCCAGTGGACCACATTCTGTCAGACCTCTCCACCATGACCCGCCGTCTTGGGTGGCCCCACACAGCATGGCTTAGTTTCATTGAGTTAGACAAGGCTGTGGTCTGTGTCATTAAATTGACTAGTTTTCTGTGATTATGGTTTTTGTGTCTGCCCTCTGATGCCTCTCGCAACACCTACTGTCTTACTTGGGTTTCTCTTACCTTGGACGTGGGGTATCTCTTCACGGCTGCTCCAGCAAAGCGCAGCTGCTGCTCCTTACCTTGGATGAGGGGTATCTCCTCACAACCACCCCTCCTGACCTTGAACGTGGAGTAGCTTCTCTTGGCCCTCCTGTGCCCGCACAGCCACCCCTCCTTGGATGTGAGGTAGCTCCTCTCGGCCACTCCTGTGCTGTCGCAGCCTGGCACTCTCAGCCGCAACCTGTGACCTTGGACGTCAGGTAACTCCCCTCGGCTGCCGCCCCTGACCTCAGGCGAGAGGTAGCTCCACTCGGCCATGCTTCTGCGTGGTCCGTCGCAGCCGGTGCACTTCTGCCCCGCGGTCCCTTATGATTATCCAGTGGAAGTGAGAAATAGATTTAAGGGACTACATCTGATAGATAGACTGTTCAAACTACCGCACAATTGCACTCATCTCACACACTAGTAAAGTAATGCTCAAAATTCTCTAAGCCAGGCTTCAGCAATACATGAACTGTGAACTTCCAGATGTTCAAGCTGGTTTTTGAAAAGGCACAGGAACCAGAGATCAAATTGCCAACATCCGCTGGATCATGGAAAAAGGAAAGAGTTCCAGAAAAACATCTATTTATGCTTTATTGACTATGCCAAAGCCTTTGACTGTGTAGATCACAATAAACTGTGGAAAATTCTGAAAGAGATGGAAATACCAGACCACCTGACCTGCTTCTTGAGAAACCTATATGCAGGTCAGGAAGCAACAGTTAGAACTAGACATGGAACAACAGACTGTTACAAATAGGAAAAGGAGTATGTCAAGGCTGTATAATGTCACCCTGCTTATTTAACTTATATGTAGAGTACATCATGAGAAACCCTGGACTGGAAGAAGCATAAGCTGGAATCATGATTGCCAGGAGAAATATCAATAACCTCAGATATGTAGATGATACCACCCTTATGGCAGAAAGTGAAGAGGAACTCAAAAGCCTCTTGATGAAGGTCAAAGTGGAGAGTGAAAAAGTGGGCTTAAAGCTCAACATTCAGAAAACGAAGATCATGGCATCCGGTCCCATCACTTCATGGGAAATAGATGGGGAAACAGTGGAAACAGTGTCAGACTTTATTTTTCTGGGCTCCAAAATCACTGCAGATGGTGACTGCAGCCATGAAATTAAAAGACGCTTACTTCTTGGAAGGACCAACCTGGATAGCATATTCAAAAGCAGAGACATTACTTTGCCAACAAAGGTTCATCTAGTCAAGGCTATGTTTTTTCCTGTGGTCATGTATGGATGTGAGAGTTGGACTGTGAAGAAGGCTGAGCCCCGAAGAATTGATGCTTTTGAACTGTGGTGTTGGAGAAGACTCTTGAGAGTCCCTTGGACTGCAAGGAGATCCAACCAGTCCATCCTGAAGGAGATCAGTCCTGGGTGTTCTTTGGAAGGACTGATGCTAAGCTGAAACTCCAATACTTTGGCCACCTCATGCGAAGAGTTGACTTACTGGAAAAGACTCTGATACCCATGGCGGATTCATGTTGATGTATGGCAAAACCAGTACAATATTTAAAGTAATTAACCTCCAATTAAAATAAATAAATTTATATTAAAAAAAAGACTCTGATGCTGGGAGGGATTGGGAGCAGGAGGAGAAGGGGACGACGGAGGATAAGATGGCTGGATAGCATCACTGACTCGATGGACAAGAGTTTGGGTGAACTCTGGGAGTTGGTGATGGACAGGGAGGCCTGGTGTGCTGCACTTCATGGGGTCGCAAAGAGTTGGACACGACTGAGTAACTAGACTGACTGAACTGAACTGAGTCCTAAACTGACAAAACTGAATATCTATCAATGAAAGAAATGCTTGAAGAGATTATGGTACATCTATACTGTGGACAATGAGACATTAACAAAAACAAATTAAAAATATTAAAAGTTACATTAATTTTCTTTTTTAAATTTATTTTTTTAATTGAAGGATAATTGCTTTACAGAATTTTGTTGTTTTCTATCAAACCTCAACATGAATCAGCCATAGGTATACATGTATCCCCTCCCTTTTGAACTTCCTTCCCATCTCCCCATCCCACCCTTTTAGGTTGATACAGAGCCCTTGTTTGAATTTCTTGAGCTGTACAGCAAATTCCCGTTGGCTATCTATTTTACATATATTAATGTAAGTTTCCATGTTACTTTTTCCAGACATCTCACCCTCTCCTCCCCTCTCCCTATGTCCATAAGTGTATTCTCTATGTCTATTTTTCCACTGCTGCCCTGTAAATAAATTCTTCAGTACCATTTTTCTAGATTCCATATATGTGTTAGAATACGATATTTATCTGTCTCCTGATTCACTTCACTCTGTATAGTAGGTTCTAGGTTCATCCATCTCATCAGAACTGACTCAAATGTGTTCCTTTTTATGGCTGAGTAATATTCCATTGTGTATATGTGCCACAACTTCTTTATCCATTCATCTACTGATGGACATCTAGGTTGCTTCCATATTCTAGCTATTGTAAATAGTGCTGCAAGGAATAATGGGATACATGTATCTTTTTCAACCCTCGTTTCTTCTGGGTATATGTCTAGGAGTGGGATTGCTAGGTCATATGGTGATAGTTTTTTAAGTAATCTACATACTGTCTTTCATAATGGCTGTATCAATCTACATTACCACCAACAGTGCCAAGAGTGTTCCCTTTTCTCCACATGTTCTCCAGCATTTATTGTTTGTAGGCTTTTTGATGTTGGCCATACTGACTGTTGTGAGGTGATATCCCATTGTAGTTTTTATTTGCATTTCTCTAATGAGTGATGTTGCACATCTTTTCATGTGTTTGTTAGCCATCTGTATGTCTTCTTTGGAGAAATGTCTGTTTATGTCTTTTCCCCATTTTTTGATTGGGTTGTTTGCTTTTCCGACATTGAGTTCTATAAGCTGCTTGTATATTTCGGAAATTAATCCTTTGTCAGTTATTTCATTTGCTATTATTTTCTCCCATTCTGAGGGTTGTCTTTTCACCTTGCTTATAGTTTCCTTTCCTGTGCAAAAGCTTTTAAGTTTAATCAGGTCTCACTCATTTATTTTTGTTTTAATTTCCATTACTCTAGGAGATGGGTCATAAAGGATCTTGCTTTGATTTATGTCATCGAGTGTTCCGCCTATGTTTTCCCTTATGAGTTTTATAGTTTCTGGTATTACATTTAGATCTTTAATCCATTTTGAGTTTATCTTTGTGTATGGTGTTAGGAAGTGTTCTAATTTCATTCTTTTGCACATAGCCATCCAGTTTCCCAAGCACCACTTATTGAAGAGGCTGTCTTTGCCCCATTGTATATTCTTGCCTCCTTTGTCAAAAATAAGGTACCCATAGGTGCATGGGTTTATTTTTGGTTTTTCTATCTTGTTCCATTGGTCTATATTTCTGTTTTTGTGTCAGTACAATACTGACTTGATGACTGTAGCTTTGTAGTATAATCTGAAGTCAGGAATGTTGATTCCTCCAGCTCCATTCTTCTTTCTCAAGACTGTTTTGGCTATTTGGGGTCTTTTGTGTTTCCATACGAATTGTGAATTTTTTTATTCTGTTCTGTGAAAAATGCCATTGGTAATTTGATCAGTTCAGTTCAATTCAGTCATTCAGTCTGTTTGACTCTTTGTGACCCCATGAACTGCAGCACGCCAGGCCTCTCTGTCCATCACCATCTCCCGGAGCCCACCCAAACCCATGTCCATCAAGTCGGTGATGCCATCCAACCATCTTATCCTCCATCGTCCCCTTCTCCCCTGCCCTCAATCTTTCCCAGCATCAGGGTCTTTTCCAATGAGTCAGCTCTTTGCATCAGGTGGCCAAAGTGTTGGAGTTTCAACTTCAACATCAGTCCTTCCAATGAACACCCAGGACTGATCTGCTTTAGGATGGACTGGTTGGAACTCATTGCAGTGCATTAGGGACTGCATTGAATCTGTAGATTGCATTTGGTAGTATAGTCATTTTCACAATACTGATTCTTCCTACCCAGGAACATGGAACTCTCCATCTGTTTATGTCGTCTTTGATTTCTTTCATCAGTGTCTTATAATTTCCTGTGTACAGTTATTTTGTCTTCATAGGTATGTTTATTCCTAGATATTTAATTCTTTTTGTTGCAGTGGTGAATGGGATTGATTCCTTAATTTCTCTTTCTGATTTTTCATTGTTAGTATATAGAAATGCAAGAGATTTCTGTGTATTGATTTTGTATCCTGCAACCTTGCTAAATTCACTGATTAGCTCTAGTAATTTTCTGATACTATTTTTAGGGTTTTCTATGTACAGTATCATGACATCTGCAAACAGTAAGAAATTTACTTCTTCTTTTCCAATCTGGATTCCTTTTATTTCTTCTTCTTCTCTGATTGCTGTAGTGAGGACTTCCAGAAGTATATTGAATAATAGTGGCAAAAGTAGACACCCTTGTCCTGTTCCTGATCTTAGGGGGAATGCTTTCAGTTTTTCACCATTGAGAATAATGTTTGCTGTAGGCTTATCATACACGGCCTTTACTATGTTGAGGTAGGTTCCTTCTATGCCCATTTTTTTAAAAGTTTGAATGAATTTGTGAATGGGTGCTGAATTTTGTCAAAGGCTTTTTCTGCATCTATTGAGATTATCATATGGCTCTTATCTTTCAATTTGTTAATATGGTGTATCACATTGATTGATTTGCATATATGGAAGAATCCTTGCATCCCTGGAATAAACTCAACTTGGTCATTGTGTATGAGCTTTTTGATGTGTTGGTGAGTTCTGTTTGCTAAAATTTTGTTGAGGACTTTTGCATCTGTGTCATCAGGGCTATTGGCCTGTAGTTTTCTTTTTTTGTGTTGTCTTTGTCTGGCTTTGGTATTTGGGTGATAGTGGCCTCATAGAATGAGTTTGGAAGTGTACCTTCCTCTGCAATTTTTTGAAAGAGATTTAGAAGGATAGGCATTAGCTCTTCTCTAAATGTTTGAGATAATTCTCCTGTGAAGCCATCTGGTCCTGGGCTTTTGGTTTTTGGGAGATTTTTGATCACTGCTTCAATTTCAGTGATTGTAATTGGGTTGTTCACAATTTCTATTTCTTCCTGGTTCAGTCTTGGAAGATTGAACTTTCCTAAGAATCTGTCCATTTCTTCCAAGTTATCCATTTTATTGCCATATAATTGTTCATAATGGTCTCTTATACTTTGTATTTCTGCACTGTGTGTTGTTACCTCTCCTTTTTCATTTCTAATTTTGTTGATTTGATTCTTCCCTGTTTTTTTCTTGATGAATCTGGCTAAAGGCTTGTCAATTTTGTGTATCACCTAAAAAAAAAAAAACTCTTTTAGTTTTATTAATCTTTACTACTGTTTCTTTCATTTCTTTTTCATTTATTTCTGCTTGGACCTTTATGATTTCTTTCCTTCTACTAATTTTGATGTTTTTTTTCTTCTTCTTTTTCCAGTTGTTTTAGGTGTAAAGTTAGGTTGTCTATTCAATGTTTCTTGAGGTAGGATTGTATTGCTATAAACTTCATTCTTAGGACTGCTTTTGCTGCATCCCATAGGTTTTGAGTTGCCATTTTTCATTGCCATTTGTTTCTAGAAATTTTCTGATTTCCCTTTTTATTTCTTCAGTAACCTGTTGGTTATTTAGAAACGTGTTGTTTAATCTTTAATCCATGTGTTTTTTTCTTATAGTTTGTTTTTCTTGTAATTGGTGTCTAGTCTCATAGCATTGTGGTCATAGAAGATGCTTGATACAATTTCAATTTTCTTAAATTTACTGAGGTTTGATTTGTGGTCTATCCTGAAGAATGTTCCATGTGCACTTGAGAAGAAGGTGTATTCTGCATTTGGATGGAATGTCTTGAAGATATCAATGAGATCCATCTCATCTAATGTATCATTTAAGACTTGTGTTTCCTTATTAATTTTCTGTTTTGATGATTTGTCCATTGGTGTGAGTAGGGTGTTAAAGTCTCCTACTATTATTGTGTTACCATCAATTTCTCCTTTTATGTCTGTTAGTGTTTGTATTATGTATTGAGGTACTCCTATGTTGGGTGCGTAGGTATTTACAATTGTTATGTCTTCCTCTTGGATTGTTCCCTTGATCATTATGTAGTGTCCTTCCTTATTTCTTGTAACCTTCTTTATTTTGAGGTCTATTTTGTCTGATATAAGGATTGCTACTCCAGCTTTCTTTTGCTTCCCATTTGCATGAATGGGAAGTCTATATGTGTCTTTTGTTCTGAGGTGGGTTTCTTGTAGATAGAATATGTATGGGTCTTATTTTTATATCCATTCAGCCAGTCTGTGTCTTTTGGTTGGAGCATTTAGTCCATTCACATTTAAAGTAATTATTGATATATATGTTCCTATTGCCATTTTCTTAACTGCTTGGGGTTGATTTTACAGATCTTTTTTCTTCTCTTATATTTCTTGACTATATTAGTCCATTTAACATTTGTTGTAAAGCTGGTTTGGTGTTACTGGATTCTCTTAACTTTTGCTTGTCTGAAAAGCTTTTTATTTCTCCATCAATTTTGAATGAGATCATTTCTGGGTACAGTAATCTTGGTTGTAGGTTTTTCCCTTTCAGTACTTTAAATATGTCCTGCCATTCCCTTCTGGCTGGCAGAGTTTCTGCTGAAAGATCAGCTGTTAGGTGTGTGGGGTTTCCCTTGTATGTTACTTGTTGCTTCTCCCTTGCTGCTCTTAATATTCTTTATTTGTGTTTGGTCTTTGTTAGTTTGATTAGTATATGTCTTGGTATGTTTCTCCTTGGGTTTATCCTGTATGGGACTCTTTGTGCCTCTTGGACTTGATTGACTATTTGATTTTCCATGTTGGGGAAATTTTCAACTATAATCTCTTTAAAAAATTTCTCATACCCTTTCTTTTTCTCTTCTTCTTCTGGGACCCTTATAATTCAAATGTTGGTGAATTTGATATTGTCCCAGAGATCTCTGAGACTATCCTCAGTTCTTTTCATTCTTTTTATTTTATTCTGCTCTTCAGAAGTTATTCTCACATCTTCCAGATCACTGATTCATTCTTCTGCTTCAGATATTCTGCTATTGATTCCTTCTAGAGTCTTTTTAATTTCAGTAATTGTGTTGTTTATCTCTGTATGTTTATTCTTTAATTCTTCTAGGTCTTTGTTAATTAATTCTTGCATTTTCTCCATTTTGTTTTCAAGGTTTTTGATCATCTTAACTATCATTATTCTGAATTACTTTTAAGGTAGTTTGCCTATATCCTCTCATTTATTTGGACTTCTGTGTTTCTAGTTTGTTCCTTCATTTATGTAGTATTTCTCTGCCTTTTGATTATTATTATTATTTTTAACTTATTGTTCTTGAGTTCTCCTTTTCCCAGGCTTCAACGTTGAATTCTTTCTTCCTTTTGGTTTCTGCCCCCCAAAGGTTGATCCAGGGGTTTCTGTAAGCTTATAGGGTGAGATTTGTGCTGAGTTTTTGTTTGTTTGTTTTTCCTCTGATGGGCAAGGCTGAGTGAGTTGGTAATCCTGTCTGATGATGATTGGGTTTGTATTTTTGTGTTGTTTGTTGTTTAGATGAGATGTCCTGCACAGGGTGCTACTGGTGGTTGTGTGATGTCAGGTCTTGTATTCAGGTGGTTTCCTTTGTGTGAGTTCTCACTATTTGATACCCCCTAGGGTTAGTTCTCCGGTAGTCTAGGGTATTGGAGGCAGTACTCTCACTCCAAAGGCTGAGGGCTTGATTTCTGTTCAGGAATGAAGATTCCACAGTGGTTTGTTATGGCATTAAGTGGGATTAAAACAAATGTCCAAGAATGAGAAACCAAAGATGAATCCCAGACAAATGGCAGTTACAAAATCAGGCAAATAATAATTAAAATAATGGAATATACACATATATGTACACACCCATAAGCAAAATCAACAGTCCAACAAAAATAAAGTACAATAGATTGACCCAGCAAACAAAGGAAACCAAAAATTATGCCTACCAGAGCAAAGTTAACTAAAGCACAAACTGGAAAACAAAACTAAAGCAAGGTGCCAATTGAGGAATAAAGCAATGAAAATAAAACTAACAAATATGTTGAGACCAAAGGAAAGAAAGAAAGGAAAGAATAGACATGCAAAGTTAAATAGAAGTAGATAAAGAAGATTTATATATATTAAAGATTAACTGTAAGGGGAAAAGAACAGTAGGAAAAGCAAATAAAGAAAAGATATGTAAAAAAAAAAAAAAAAAAAGGTTTATAAATTAAAAACTGAAACTAAAAAAAGAAGAAAAACCTCCCCAGAACTGCAAAAGCCCAACATAGAGGCAGAGTTTTATAACATCAATAAAAAATGTGACTGAGAAAAAAAAGAAAAAACTCAAAAGCTTACTTAGATTTCATGGTGCCAGTAAAATCAACAACAGAGGGAGGAATAAAGAGAAAAAATGCAAAAGAATCTACAGATCAAGTCAAAACATAAGAACAATAGATGTTTTTCTTGAGTCATTGCTGTCAGAATCCTTGCCTTGCTGTGAATCATAGTCCACCTCACCTCCCAAGGATACCCTCCAACCCTGTGCTGATCTTTGGACCTGCTGTGCAGACAGCTCAGATTCTAATCTGGTCCTACTCCTCTGTGTTCTTCCTTCCAATGTCCACAGCTATCAGAACGAGTGTGTTTTCTTTTGTGGGAGCTCTCAATGACCTTTTATATATTCCATAGACACAGAGTCTGCCTAGTTGATCGTGTGGATTTAATTTTCAGCTTGTACAGCTGGTGGGAGGCTTTTGGGTCTTCTTCCTTAGTCACACTGCCCTTGGGTTTCAATTGTGATTTTGTTTCCACCTCTGCATGTGGGTCATCCACTGGGGTTTGCTTCTGAGGCTGCCCTGGAGGGCTTGGGTTTGTCCTGTGAGGGCCAGATGTGGAGGTGGTGCAGCTGCTTGGGTTGCAGGGGTTCTGGCAGCACCAGTTACTCAGGAGAGTTGGCGGCTAGGGAAGCAGGAAATATAGTGCTCTAGAAAGATATGACAGCCAGTATTGGCCAATACACTCCAGTATTCTTGCCTGGAGAACACCCCCGTGCCCCACCGCCCCCGCCCTGAGAAACCTGGCAGGCCACAGTCTACAGGGTCGCAGAGTTGGACACTACTGAAGCTACCCTGTGTGCATAGGTGCAAGACTTTTTTTTGCCTGTGGCAGCTCTGCCCCAGTAAGAGTTGAGCATGAAGGTGGCACAGCTGCTTGGCTTGTGGGGACCCTGATGGCACCAAGTGTGCAGGGACACGGACTACCTCCACCGCAGGAGTTATGGCCCTATTGGAGTCTTTTTGAGCCTCTTGTAGCTGTGATCAGAAGGCTTCTTTGGCTAGTCTTTCTCCAAGGCTCTGCCCCTTCAGGCACTTAGAGGGCTTCCTTGCTTGGGGTCCTTCTCTGTTTCTCAGGTGCATCAGGCACATAGGGGAGCCCCCCCCCACCAGTTGGGGTCCTACTCTGTAGAGGGGTGCGTAAGGCACTTAATGGGGCACCCTGGGTGGGGTCCTACTCTGTAGTTCTACGGTCAGGTATTTGATGGGCCAGCCTCCCTATTGTTCAGCTGCCAATGCTGGCGTGTAGGGGGAGAGAGGCTATGGTGATGGCTCCACCCCCTACATGTGACTCAGCAGTATCGCCTTGCTTCCATGGCTGCCCAGCTTTTCTGCACAGGCGTTTCACACTACAAACTCCTCCCTCACATCCCCTTGATCTGTCTCTCTGCAGTCAACAGCAGCCCTCACCCGGGGATTGCTCCACAATCCCTAAACTCCAGCTCCCAGCCACTGTGCCATTTGGGGTCTGTATGGCTGTGGCAAGGACCCTCTGATTTTCATTCCATTTAAGCTGCTACAGATCAGCTGTTTTCACTCTCAGCCTTAAATGTTTCTTCTCTGACTCAGACAATTGCCCCAGTGTGGGGATTGGACCCCTGCTTCAGTTCCCTCACTTGCTGAGAGCAGGTCCAGTCCTACTAACACTCCTATTTTCCCCCTAGTTCCTTCTCCTACTGAGTTTTGTGTAGGTCTATAGGTCTATATATTCTTTTCTGCTGATCAGATACTCCTGTCCACTCTCATTTGGTGTTCTGCATGTACTTCTGTATCTGAAGGTGTATTCCTGATGTTATCCATGGAGAGAGATGTACTCCACATCCACTTACTCCTCTGCCATCTTGTTCTCCCTCCTAATTTTATTTCTTTTTTATGTCTTTACCTGAGTGGCCATATTTTCTGTAATGGAAATGCATTATTTTTGTGTTAAGATAATTCACTAAAGGTTATTATCATTAAGAAAAAAAATAAATTAGAATAATATCTACTGACCTGTAGGAATGCACATGACTGAACTATATGAAAAATAAAACATTTATATATATATATGCTCAGCCCTATGGACTGCAGTCCACCAGGTTTCTCTGTCCGTGGGATTTTCCAGGCAAGAATACTGGAGTGGGTTGTGATTTACTACTCTGTTATATAGAATCCTGTGTACAAAGGACCCTGGAAGGCTGCGATCCATGGGGTCGCTGAGGGTCAGACACGACTGAGCGACTTTACTTTCACTTTTCACTTTCATGCATTGGAGAAGGAAATGGCAACCCACTCCAGTGTTCTTGCCTGGAGAATCCCAGGGACAGGGGAGCCTGGTGGGCTGCCATCTCTGAGGTCACACAGAGTCAGACATGACTGAAGTGACTTAGCAGCATATATATATATATATATATATATATATATACATATATATATATATATACACGTCAATATTCAGTTCAGTTGCTCAGTCGTGTCTGACTCTTTGTGAATCCCATGGACTACAGCACGCCAGGCTTCCCTGTCCATCACCAACTCCTGGAGTTTACCCAAACTCATGTCCATTGAGTTGGTGATGCCATCTAACCATCTCACCCTGTGTCATCCCCTTCTCCCCCTGCCCTCAATCTTTCCCAACATCAGGGTCTTTTCAAATGAGTCAGCTCTTTGCATCAGGTGGCCAAAATATTCGCGTTTCAGCTTCGATATCAGTCCTTCCAATGAACACCCAGGACTGACTTCCTTTAGGATGGACTGGTTGAATCTCTTGCAGTCCAACAGACTCTCAAGAGTCTTCTTCAACACCATAGTTTAAAAGCATCAATTCTTCTGTATTCAGTTTTCTTTATAGTTCAACTCTCACATCCATACATGACTACTGGAAAAACCATAGCCTTGACTAGACGGACCTTTGTTGACAAAGTAATGTCTCTGGTTTTTAATATGCTGTCTAGGTTGGTCATAAATTTCCTTCCAAGGAGTAAGCGTCTTTTAATTTCATGGTTGCAATCACCATCTGCAGTGATTTTGAAGCCCCCCCCCCCCAAAAAAAAATAAACAGTTTCCACTGTTTCCCTATCTATTTGCCATGAAATGATGGGACCAGATGCCATGATCTTAGTCTTCTGAATGTTGAGTTTTAAGCCAACTTTTTGACTCTCCTCTTTCACTTTCATCAAGAGGCTCTTTAGTTCTTCTTCACTTTCTGCCATAAGGGTGGTGTCATCTGCATATCTGAGGTTATTGATATTTCTCCCTGCAACTTTTACTAAAAGTTTAAAGAAAATAGAAACATAATTACATTAAAAGAAAATGCCAGATTTTTTTTTCTTTAATTTGTTAAGATTTAAAGGTGAGAGTCAATTTCAGGACTGTGAGTTGAAAACCTTCAGTGAATGCAGTTTGCGATGGTTTTTCCTGTAATACAATCATCTGTTTCCTTTCCATTCTTCAGTTATGCTTTTCCGTTCAGGGTCTGAGGGTCCTCCCCAGCTCTGGCAGCAGGTGAGTCTGGGGTACAAGCTCTGAGGTTTTGGTCTTACAGTTTTCATTGTTCCTCTTACTGTGAGCATCCTGAGTGCACAGACATACTCCTTCTAGTCTCCTGGCTTCACAGCTCAGATGGTGAGAATGACAGTGTTGGCTGCTTTCTGCAAGTTCTCAGAAAATTGTCTGTTCCTAGAAGCTGCTGAACTTCGAACAATCACTTGAAAAATATCATATCTCCCCACTGGGACGCCACCTAAACCAAGAAAGAAAATAACTGGATTACTTGTAAAGTATTTGCAGTTCAGAGCCAAGATCCCCCTTCTGTAAAGATGCCAGGTTAGGATAGAATGATTCTTTGAGTGCTGCTGAAACCAGCAGAAAAAGTAGCAACAGAGAACAGGCCAGGCTGGATCTGTGACTCACAGTGAAATAGTTCTGGACAACCTGTTTAGAACCTCTACAAGCCCCAGTGTCTGAAGAAGACTGCAGAAGAAATTGCAGCCTGATCTCTTTTACTCTTTCCCTCTCCTTCACTGCAAGCATCTTTCAGAAAAGCTTCCACCTCCAGGTGACTCAGTCCCTGCTGAGGAAGATGGAATTACGACTGCCCATGGCAGTCTTGGGCAGCACATGTGGGCAGTCCTCTGATCTCCCTGAGTAAAATCTGGTGTGTTCTGACAAGCCCAAGACTCCACTCTGCTCTGTGTGCATGGCCAGCCTCATGCAGAGCACTGGAGTTGCGCGCGATGCTGCAGCCACAGGTGGAAACATGACAACCAATACAATATGTCGACACTCCATCATGTCACTATTCCCCACAGTTATCTGAGTTTAATCCTTTTTATGTTTCCTATTAGATTTCAACATCAGGCTTGATTCCCTGTTATTGAGCATTTTGAAGAGACATAGTTTTCTTTGATTGGAGAGAAAGGAATGAAGGAAAAACTTGGCAGCATCAACCAGAGTTGCATTATAGGAAAGTTTACAAATATGGAGGAGAGGGGTTTTGCTATCCTGCCCAAGAACCATAAGAATCATGCCAAATGAGCAGCGATTTATATAAGCCATATATTCAGATTCAGTTCATTTCAGTTCAGTCACTCAGTCGTGTCCAACTCTTTGTGACCCCATGAACCACAGCACGCCAGGCCTCCCTGTCCATCACCAACTCCCGGAGTTTACTCAAACTTATGTCCATTGAATCAGTGATGCCATCCAACCATCTCATCCTCTGTCATTCCCTTCTCCTCCCTCCTTCAATCTTTCCCAGTATCAGGGTCTTTTCCAATGAGTCCGTTCTTCAAATCAGGTGGCCAAGGTATTGGAGTTTCAGCTTCAACATCAGTCCTTACAATAAATATTCAGGACTGATTTCCTTTAGGATGGACTGGTTGGATCTCCTTGCAGTTAAAGGGACTCTCAAGAGTCTTCTCCCAACACCACAGTTCAAAAGCATCGATTCTTCGGCGCTCAGCTGTCTTTATAGCCCAACTCTCACATCCATACATGACTACTGGAAAAACCATAGCTTTGACTAGACAGACCTTTGTTGGCTCTGGAGAAAGGGGTTTCTGTGAAGAAAGTCTTCTTCCTGGTCACTGAGCATGGTGACAATGAGAAACAAGAAAAACCTAGACTAGATTCAGAAATACCTTCTAAATAAAGTCAGAAGATTTGATATGTGTTCCATTCTGCCACTTACTAGTCATGTGATGTTGGTCAGTTAATCTTCTAAGCCTTGGTTCACTACCTCATAGAGGAATTGTATTATTACTATTACTGGTAGTATTAAATAAGATGAAGACAATTGAGACAATGAATTACTTTGTATGAATTAAAAGGGAATGAAATGATCTCTATCAACATGGCTAGTTTTCAAATCCATTTTGTGAGTAAAATAAAGGGAAGTTGCTGAGTAAAACATATGTATTAACATTGATACAATGAATTACTTTGCATGAATTAAAAGGAAATGAAATGATTTCTATCTATTAACATGGGTTGTCTTCAAGACTATTTTGTGAGTAAAATAAAGGGAAGTTGCTGAGTAAAACATGTCTGTTAAAATTTATGTAAAAATGCCACAAAATAACAGTACATATTTTCCATGAGTACATGTATACATATATGCCCATATTAATTATGATAAAGGGCTGTAATATATATTACCATATAAACCTAAAGCAGCATTTACCTCTAGGAAAAGAGACCAGATGAAGATGTGAGCAGGAAGGACTTATGCCTTACCTGTAATGTTCCAATAATGTTCCAACTTTTTAAAAATGAGAAGGTATTCATCTCTTAAAGACAATTCAATATATAACTTTTTTATTGGAGTATAGTTGATTTATAATGTGTTAATTTCTGGTATGTAGCAAAGTGATGTGATTCCGTTATACATATACACATTCCTTTCTGTATTCCTTCCTGTTATGGTTTACCACAGGATATTGAACATAGTTCCCTGTGCTATACAGTAGGACCTTTTGGTCTATCCATCTGCTAATCCTAATCCATCTTTTCCCCACCCCACTTGGCAACCACAAGTGTGTTTTCTAGGTCTGTGAGTCTGTTTCTGTTTCATAGATAAGTTCATTTGTGCCATAGTTTAGATTCCACAATTTTTAACTATTTTAAAACAATCATCAGACAAAATTAATTATGAAGATTATAGCTTTAACTTATCTTCTTTCTTTGAGACCAAAAGTGGTTTCCCATGAGAGGTCAATGGAGATTTCTGAATGCTTGGCACAATCAGTTCAATCTTCCACTGACTGGTCTACTCTAGAGTGAAGAGCTGAAGGTTGCTTTTTCTTATTTATCCATGTAAAAGATGAGTTGGAGACATACACAGTGCATTCCAGGGAGTGGGAGGCCTCTGTCAGTGGGTCTGGGACAACTAAGGAAGAGGATTTAGGGGGCAGCGAACCATAAAGCTGGTGCCTCCAGTTCAAGAGAGGAGGAAGAGCCAGGATGCTGAGCTAGAATTGAGAAGAGTTCTCAGTTGTTTCACACTAGCTGCAAAGTTTGGAGCTAAGACTTGAAAAACATTTTGTTTATGTAGAAATAAGTTCTCTTATAATGACTGGTGCAGTTATTCAGCCACAGTGAGTCTGGTGAGGGCTTCACTGTGAACTGCAGGAACCCTAGGTTTCTAGCCTGGGAGCCGCTTGTGGTTAACACAAGGCTAACAAGGCTGCTTGTGCTAACACAGTTTATAATGAATTAGGTTTAAAGTCTTACTTTGTCTTTTACACCCTGTCCAACATTTGTACAAAGATGCTAGGCTTTGGATGGTAGTAGACAGTTAGAAGTGTGGTTTGAACCATTGCAGCAGGTGTCCTCTGACTCAAGCAGCCTGTGTGAAAATTTCCCTTACTCACTTGGCCTCCTGTCTCCAACTGGAAAGGTAAGAACTGACAAAGAAATATGGTATTATTATCTCTAATTTCAGGAAATAAGAATTCCAAAAGCTTAAGCTATTTGCTTACAACTGAATAGCTGTAATGTAGTCAGAGCAGAATTTTTCTGATCTCATATCTCCAAACTACCATGATGTGTCTTACAAAAAAAAAAATCAGTGTGTATTTTTTAATTAATTTATTTTAATTGGATGCTAATTACTTTACAATACTGTAGTGGTTTTTACCATACATTGACATGAATCAGCCATGGGTGTACATGTGTTCCCCATCCTGAACCCCCCATCCTCTTCCCTCCCCATCCCATCCCTCAGGGCCATCCCAGTGCACCAGCCCCTGAACACCCTGTCTCATGCATCGAACCTGGACTGGCGATCTATTTCACATATGATAATATACATGTTTCAGTGCTATTCTCTCAAATCATCCCACCGTCGCCCTCTCCCACAGAGTCCAAAAGTCTGTTCTTTATATCTGTGTTTCTTTTGCTATCTCGTATATAGGCTCATTGTTATCATCTTTCTAAATTCCATATATATGCGTTAGTATACTGTATTGGTGTTTTTCTTTCTGACTTACTTCACTCTGTATAATAGGCTCCAGTTTCATCCACCTCGTTAGAACTGATTCAAATGCATTCTTTTTAATAGCTGAGTAATATCCCATCGTGTATAGGTACCACAGCTTTCTTATCTATTCATCTGCCGATGGACATCTAGGCTGCTTCCATGTCCTGGCTATTGTAAACAGTGCTGCGATGAACATTAGGGTACATGTGTCTCTTTCAATTCTGGTTTCCTCAGTGTGGTTTTGGGTGCTACATTCTGCTTCCTCCTGTGCGTTGATGTTCTTGTACGGCCACCCTATGCAGTATTCTCTTTGTGCCTCTCCAGGGCACAGAGATACAAGGCTGTGTCTGCAGGCACCACCTTTTTGATGTACAAATTTGTTGTGTTGGCTGTATTATCTGAGTAAAACCGTTCTGTGGCAAAACTGGCATATCCTTTTCCAGAGGACCCCCATTGTCTGTAGAGAATATATTCTGGTGCCTGATTTGGATACTGTCGATACCAGAGGAGATTAATGAAGCTCTTAGATGAAGTATAATAATTACAAAAGAGGCTCACAGTCTTGCCCTCTTCTCCAGACACTTCTGACTCCTGGGATCTGATCCAGTCTGCTCTTCTCAGCCCTGAAACACAAAGCAGACCTCAACCAAGGCTCATTCAGGCTGCCTCCTCCAGGAGGGCAACTCAGATGCAGGACAGGACTCAGTTACCTGGAAGGGCCAGTGCTAGAAGTGAAGTGAAGATAAACTTCATATTCGTCATTCTTCTGGATCTCTTGGTAATGAGTTTACATTATTTGGTGACAGCTTCCAAGAGGACAGTGTCTCAGAATCAGGTCACTGGGTTTCAGGTCGGAAATGGGAGGAGCTCAACTGAACTACATAAGAAGATTTTTTTTTTTTTTTTTAAGAAACAAAACTATCTTTTCTTGCAGAGACTTTGAAAAACACTGGTTCTTTGAAATAATGTGAACTTCCCACATCTCTCTAGACTTATTTTTTCATGTTTGTGAACAAGATGAAATGGAAAGTAGAAATGCTTAACTGTCCACAGTGGTAATTCCTGTAGGTTGAGGTTATAGGTGTTTCTTTAACATGATTTTCTTTGTTCTTTTTTTTTTTGAAATGACAAATAAATACTGGTCTTGTAATTAGAATATTTCTTTTGGTGACAGGTTACTCTTTTGAGATGTAAATTCTGTTGGTTCTTGTTAATAGAAGAAAACAGGAATGAATGAAAAAGAAACGGTTCCCATTTCAGCTGCGTTTTCGCCCCAGGACTAAACTAAATTGCAAGCTCTTCATATCCCTGAGCCAATGACCAGCTGTGAGAGGAGTTACCATGTTCTTTGTTTTTTTATTTTATTTTATTTTTAAACTTTACATAATTGTATTAGTTTTGCCAAATATCAAAATGTTCTTTGTATCTCAGGGGTCTTCTGGAAAAAAACGGACAAGCAGACAAAAAGTCTAACACCAATGTTTTCTTTTAGAAGTCTAGGTAGATTCAGCAAAGTGAAAAAAGAAAAAAGGAGGTGATGGGGGGTCATAGTCTGGAATGATAAGGTAGCTTCTTAGAGTCCAGAAAGGGCAGAAGAGCACATTTGGCTTGACTGGTGGGTAAGAGGACCTGCTGCTCATGGAGGTCTGCGTTTTAAGTGGTATCAATGCCCGGAATGCCATTTGTGTAAATGCCCTCCTTGTGTAGCTCTGAACTAGTGCAAAGACATGTGTTCAAATACTCCACAGGAGGTTTTGGTCATGAGAGATGCCTTTGCATCAAAGCACCAGATGTATATATTTTAAGATACAGACTCAGGGATGTGGGAACTTATAAAAACTCATTTATGTTTTGAGTGTATCTCCTGAGGACTTTCTGGTTATATTGTGAAGAGGTGGGATACCCTGGATTCAAGCATGTCAGACAAGGAAAAAAAGAAGCAGGGGGTGAGGAGAGCCTTAAAAATCCTATTGAATAAGAAACATAGTTTTTAAGGCAGAAGCTTAAATAAAACAACATAGTTGATTTCAGTTCAGTTCAGTCGGTCAGTCATGTCTGACTCTTTGCGACCCCATGAATCCCAGCATGCCAGGACTCCCTATCCATCACCAACTCCTGGAGTTCACTCAAACTCATGTCTATCGAGTCAGTGATGCCATCCAGCCATCTCACCCTCTGTCATCCCCTTCTTCCCCTGCCCCCAATCCATCCCAGCATCAGAGTCTTTTCCAGTGAGTCAATTCTTCCCATGAGATGGCCAAAGTACTGGAGTTTCAGCTTTCGCATCATTCCTTCCAAACACCCAGGACTGATCTCTTTTAGAATGAACTGGTTGGATCTCCTTGCAGTCCAAGGGACTCTCAAGAGTCTTCTCCAACACCACAGTTCAAAAGCATCAATTCTTTGGTGCTCAGCTTTCTTCACAGTCCAACTTTCACATCCATACATGACCACAGGAAAAACCATAGCCTTGACTAGACGGACCTTTGTTGGCAAAGTAATGTCTCTGCTTTTGAATATGCTATCTAGGTTGGTCATAACTTTCCTTCCAAGGAGTAAGTGTCTTTTAATTTCGTGGCTGCAATCACCATCTGCAGTGATTTTGAGTAGAAATTAAACTAAGAACACTTGAGTAACAAGGTGATGGCATTGTACTGTTTCTTTAACTTAATGTTATCCTATAAACACTATTGATATCACTTCATAATCTCTATATTTTTGAATGTTGAGTTTTAAGCAAGCTTTATCACTCTCCTCTTTCACTTTCATCAAGGGCTCTTTAGTTCCTCTTCACTTTCTGCCATAAGGGTGGTGTCATCTGCATATCTGAGGTTATTGATATTTCTCCCAGCAATCTTGATTCCAGCTTGTGCTTCATCCAGCCTTGCATTTCTCATGATGTACTCTGCATATAAGTTAAATAATCAGAGTGACAATATACAGCTTTGATGTACTCCTTTCCCGATTTGGAACCAGTCTGTTGTTCCATGGCTGGTTCTAACTATTGCTTCTTGACCTGCATACACATTTCTCAGGAGGCAGGTAATGTGGTCTGGTATTCCCATCTCTTGAATTCTCCACAGTTTGTTTTAATCTACATAGTCAAAGGCTTTGGTGTAAACAATAAAGCAGAAGTAGATGTTTTTCTGGAATTCTATTGCTTTTTTGATGATCCAATGGATGTTTGCAATTTCATCTCTGGTTCCTCTGCCTTTTCTAAATCCAGCTTGAACATCTGGAAGTTCATCGTTCATGTACTGTTGAAGCCTGGCTTGCAGAATTTTGAGTGTTACTTTGCTAGCATGTGAGATGAGTGCAATTTCTGAAAAAGCTGGCTTAAAACTCAACATTCAAAAAACTAAGATCATGGCATCTGCTCCCATCACTTCATGGCAAATAGATGGGGAAAAATGGAAGCAGTGAGAGACTATGTTTTCTTGGGCTCCAAAGTCACTGCAGATGGTGACTGCAACAATGAAATTAAAAGACACTTGTACCTTGGAAGAGAAGCTATGACCAACCTAGACAGCATACTAAAAACCAGAGACATTACTTTGCCGACAAAGGTCCATCTAGTCAAAGCTATAGTTTTTCCAGTAGTCATGTATGGATGTGAGATTTGGACTGTAAAGAAAGGTGAGTGCCGAAGAATTGATGTTTTTGAACTGTGGTGTTGGAGAAGACTCTTGAGAGTCCCTTGGACTGTAAGGAGATCCAACCAGTCCATCCTAAAGGAAATCAGTCCTGAATATTCATTGGAAGGGCTGATGCTGAAGCTGAAACTTCAATACTTTGGCCATCTGATGCAAAGAACTGACTCATCTGAAAAGACTCTGATGCTGGAAAAAATTGAAGGCAGGAGGAGAAGGGGATGACAGGATGAGATGGTTGGATGGCATCACTGACTCAATCAACCTGAATTTGAGCAAGCTCCAGGAGCTGGTGATGGACAGGGAAGCCTGGTGTGCTGCAGTCTATGTGGTCGCAAAGAGTTGGACATGACTGAGTGACTTAACTGAACTGAATCTCTATATTTTAGAGTATTTTAAAAAATATACTCTAACAAGTAGGCTGCATCCTATGGGTGAATATTTAAATTGTTTCTGAATATAGCACCTCAAGTTTCATGTTTCTCAGTTTTTTTTTTCTTCTAGTAAATTTCTTCTTTAGGAAAAATTCAGTAGAATTCATGGGATTCATGACTATATAGCCATCTGCTGAGAATGAAAAGGACCTACTTTATCTTGATGAGTTGTCAAGAATGACAAGGGAGATAGCCAGGTAAAAACCATGTCCCAGGTTGTCATAAAAGGGCCCTGATTTCAGCCTATATGTTGAAAAATCTCATAAACTCCCTTCCTTACCATGCATGAAAGGAGTAACTAAAATTAAGAAATATTTTAAACAGATTGAAAACCAGATCAAATAATGCAATAGACTTCCTTTACCCACCACATGAATTTTATAAATATTAAAAACATCATAACTTATAAACATATATATATATAACTGTATATTTAATGCATTGGAGGCGAAGTGTCTGACAGGTCTTGTATATGGGAAAACTTGAGGGCATGTGGACTGTAAATTGCTGAGGGTAAGATGATTTCTACAGTGAATAATGAGTTAACACTGTGATTTTTATTTTTCAGTGTTTGGCCTTGTATACTTCTTGAGGATTAAGAATTGGGGGCGGGTGATAAGATAAAAACCCAGTTTACATACAACTTTTGAGGAACACACCTCCTGCATTAAAGAAGGCCATCTGCAGAGTGATTAGTCATCAGACTCCTAGACCTTTTCTTCCTAGGACTTCAAATGAAAAAAGAAATATTTTGTCTTGTTCTTCCTGTTGTCTTCACTTTATATTTGCCATAGAGTTTCTTACTTCAATTTTGTAGCCTTAAATAAATTAAAGATGAGTTCTTATCCCATCCCTGGCTTCTGGCTCTTTGTGTAGAAAGAAAAGGAGGAAAGAAAAATGGAAAGAGAGGTGTGTGGAGGCTGAAGAAAGGCAGCAACATCCTGGCACATTTAACTCTGTTTCTTCCTTTAATGATTATCTGCTGTTTTCCTGCTCTGTCTCCTCCTTTCCTGGTCAGTGTAATCAGAGCTGTGCTCAACTTGCAATGTGTTTTCTTAACACTCATGAGCCCAAGTTGTCTTTATTGTCTGCATTCTTTTACAGACAGGGTATTAGAACACTCCACTTATAGGTTAATCTTTAAAATTGATTATCAGGAGAAATAGGTCACTTTGTAGCTTTAGCACCTTCCCAGTTTAAGGGATAGCATTAATCTGCTACCAATAAAAAATCTTGTTTTAATGCTGTGTTGTTTGGTCATGTATTGTTCTTGTCATAATCCAGCGACACTGTATATGTCAGATAATAACTCTATAATGCAGTTTCAGTTTCCTAGGATTTTGGTATTTTAAAATGAAACATATTGTATTTTTTCACCTTGCAGGCAGTTTAAACAGTAAAGAATATTATAAAGCAGAAAAATAATAAATAGTACTAAGCCTTTGGGTTTCCCAGGTGGTATTAGTAGTAAAGAACCTGCCTGCCTATGCAAAGAAGTGCACTGTAGATGTAAAGTAGATGTAAAGAGATGCAGGTTCAATCCCTTGGTCAGGAAGATCCCCTGGAGGAGCAAATGGCAACCCTCTCTAGTGCTCTTGCCTGAAGAATCCCATGGACAGAGGAGCTTGTAGGCTACAGTCCACGGGGTCACAAAGAATAGGACAAAACTGAAGTGACTTAGCACACACACAGTACTCAAAGACAACTATCAATAATATTGCTGCAAATATTTTGGTGTTGTTTAATTCACATGTTATTGTGAACATGTTACTTTATTCATGTGTCAAATGTGCTATTCTGATGTTTTGTGTATTTCTCTGGTATAAAATTGTGGTCATGCTGTGATAATTTTTCTCCCCATGATATATAACATGGGGCATGTATTGGAGAAAGCATAGCCTTTGGAGTTGGATAGTCTTAATTTCAAATTCTATCAGGTTTTTTTATGGGGGGATACCTTAGTCTTCCTGAAATTGCATTTCCTGATCTGTTAACAGGGAATAGGAACAATGATCAATCAGAGTTACTATGAAAATTCAATGAAGTAATATTTGTGAAGTACAAGAAAGAAAGAAAGTGAAGTCGCTCAGTCGTGTCTGATTCTTTGCGACCCCATGGACTGCAGCCTACCAGGCTCCTCTGTCCATGGAATTTCCCAGGCAAGAGTACTGGAGTGGGTTGCCATTTCCTTCTCCAACAAAGCACATAGTATTTTCTCATCTCAATGAATAGTTGTTTTCATTACAAACTCTTTGTTAATACAATAAATATGATGAAAGAATATTTCATGGAAAAATATATCATAACTCAACCAGGCTAAGCTTATGTTAGTTTTGCATAACTTGGGTTGGCTAACACTTATTTTTTTGGGGGGGAGACTGCTTAAGATACTAAGTGTTCAAATTAATGTGTTATATCTTAAGAAAATTCTACTATATCATTTTTATGAAGCACCTAGTATAAGCAACAACTCTCAAATCAAGGGAGTGAGTGAGAATACTGAAAGTAGGGAAGAAAAACTTTCATTTGAATCAAACAACGATGCCTTGATTTGCACTTTTTGTTCTTTACTAATAGGTCCAGCAAAAAAGCTGCAGGGAGAACTCCATCTGTAAATAAGTCTATTCTAGGTGGGACTAGAAAACCAAAAATAAACTGGACTTTTTATCCATAGAAGCTGTCAGGCAAAGTGAATGATGGGTGGTACACATGCTAGTTGCTGGTGCAATCCTGGTAAAAGGCTTTCTTTCTACCACAGGCCATAATAGTGTGGTAATGGAGTTGGTATTCACTGAAAATATTAGCTATGCTGACTTCCGTAGCAAAGCACTAATAGCGTGATATGAGTTGGTCTGATCTGACTCATTAAGCTTCCTGAGTAATTGTCAACAGGGGCACTAGGATCTTCACCAATAGTTGCTTTTCCATACAGCTTGATTTTGAAGGCATGCGTGATTTAGCAAGAAACCCATCTAACAGTTATAGGAGCCTCAGTTGTAGCATTTGGGTCCAGGCTGCAGGTGCCTAGAAAGCATTGTGCCTCCACAGAGGTAGGTGGCTGAGTCTCCGAGCTCAGTGACTGTGATGTGCAGGGTGCTGAGAAGTTCTTTTCCATCTAATGTGCCTATTAATCTTCCTAACTTCTTCTCAATCCCAGTTGAAATTAGCACAAATGGAAATGTGGGAACTTTCTCTTCCTGCTTATACCAGTGCAGGCTTTGAAAGTCACTTTGTAACTGCAACTGAGAGTTGCATTGCTTCCCTCATGGACAATCAGAGATGGGGGGCTCTGCATCACATGGTCATCACTCTTCACCACTGTTTAGAAAAGATCAATAAATAAATTGGTCAGAGAAAGAATGGTGTCAGGTCAAATCTCATCAGAGATCATAAATATTCTCCAGTAAAAACATTAGATGCTTCTAGATAAGTCAGAATGAATTTCACTTCCCCCCCTTGTGTTTTCTGAGGATCAATCCTCAGATTTTCCTGACTGTCCCTCATCTTTTATATTAAGAGTTGTGCTACTCACAGCTCAGTTGAAGCCAGAAGATCACTAGAGAAGCTCGTGGCCATGTCTCCATCCTTTGCTTCTTGGGTTTGTTTTTACTGCCCCAAGCTTTCCTTTTTTAAACCAACACCCTCTCTCTCTAGCACATGTATGTGCACGCATGTGTGCAGATACACAGACACAGACACAGACACACACACCACAAAAGGGAAATAGCAATTTGACTATTCAGCCAGCCAGGAAAACAAGTATCGTTTAGCTCTAATTCAAATTCAAATCCCTCCCATCAGTCACTCGGAGTCATTTAAAACAGAGCACTGCCATCTTGTGAGCTGGTGAAGAATAACTGTAAACTTGAATCCACATGTTTTAACAGTGATGATAGGTTCTTCCAAAATTGCGTCACCGTTGAAGGACAGACTACTCCAAGCTACCCATACCGCTAATAGTGGTTGTGGCTCAGCGAAGGCAGAGGGAAACGGTACACCAGAAAGTTAGAAAATGCTGTTAGTTCCAGGAGGAACCCACGCTATGGGGTGAAGGGCTGAAGCATTCTGTGGAGAGCTGGAACAGAGGAACAGGTGGGGAGAGAGGCAAAACTTCTTTCCCAAAACTCCTTTGAAGACTCACTATTGATCTCATTATCCTGGAAGACATGAGAGCCGCTAGAAAATAAGCAACACGTCAATATTCCCAGGGTCTTCAAATTTGGAATTATTAAATCTAAAATATCTATGTATGCAATATTAAAAAGATAATACAGGAAGTCAACGATGAGAAAAGAATCAAGATGAAAAAACTGGCTAGGTGGATTGGATAAAGACCAAATATAACTTTCATAAATGAAATAATGTAATTTTTGGATGTCATAATTCAGTGGATGGACCAAACAATAGATTAATAGAATTAAAAGGATAATTCATGAATTGAACGATAGATGTGAATTTTTGTGAATTCAGTATAACATAGAATCTCCAAGGAAGAGACCTGAGAGTCTACATTTTTTAAACCAGCAGCTCAGGTTATTTCTATAAACAGCCACATTTTAGAAATATTGCCAAGTCAAAGAGAAGATTTTAAAAGAAGTCAGAAAGAAAAAAAAAGTTATTGACAAAGGAATGGCAATGACACTGAGCAGATATATCAAAATCAGCAATGGAAGCTATAATATACTGGAAAATGTCTTCAAAATACTGATAGAAAATAGCTATTAACCTATTAACGAGTAATAAATTAATGAGTAATAAACTAAAATTATGAGTAAACTATCTTCAAGAATGAGATTGCAAAAAAAAAAAAATGAGGTTGAAATTAAGACTGCAGACTTTGTTCGTAGAAAGAAAGGAGCAAAAGCAATCTCTCAGAATGAGACTTCCCTGCTGGTCCAATACTTAGGACTTTGAGGTCTCAATGCAAGGGATGTGGGTTCCATTCCCAGTCAGGAAATGAAGATCCCTCATGCAGCTAGGTGTGATCAAACACACACACACACACACACACACACACACACGCACACACGAAATCGCAGAAGGAAGATCTGAGATGCAGGAAGGGATTGTGATCAAAGGAACTGCTTTAAAGTAATTCAACTGGGTGAGGGTGAGAGGGGATGAAGGAGTATGAATGAAGAAAAATTAGTCATGCTGAGATTACTGATAATTGTTGAATTCCGGTGAGGCATACCTATATTATTATTTATAGTATTTACTATTTATATTATATTATTTATTATTATTTACATTATTCTATCTTCCTTTGTACATATTTGAAAATGTCCATAATAAAACATCAATTAAAAAATATTATCTACTGAGATACTCTTGGAATTTTTTCTTTTAATCTACTAAATTGAAATTACATGAAAGCATGTGCACATTTTCAGTCATGTCCAACTCTTTGTGACCCAATGGATTTTCCTAATGTTATTTTCCACACATTTCTAAAATGAACTCTAATTACTCATATTATTTTATGTCATGTATTCATTACAGTTTAGATTTGCCAATATTTTTAATTTTTATTTTTCAGTTATTTTCAGGAAAGAAATTTCTCCTATTCAATCATCTTAACTGTTTTTTTTTTTTTTTTAAATCAAAGTTGTAAAGCATCACAAAATGAATTAGGAAGATTTTTCTTTGTTTTCTTTCCAAAATAATTTTTAAATGATGCTAATTATCTTTTAAAATATCTTTTCAAAAAACTGGACCTGAGATTGGTATGTTCCTGTGTGTGTGTCTGTGTGTGTTTTTGTGTGTAAACATTTAGCTACTAATTCAGTTTTGTTGTTTTGATAGATATATTCAGATTTTTTCTAATTTTAAAAAATTTAATTGGTGTATAGTTGATTTAAAATGTGTTAGTTTCTGCTGTATAGCAAAGTGAATCAGTTATACACATATAAATATGTATCGACATTTTAAAAACTTCTTTTCCCACAAAGATTATTACAGAGTATTGAGAAGAGTGCCCAGTGCTATGGAGCAGGTTGCTATTAGTTATCTATTTTATATGTAGTAGTGCAGATATTTTTCTTGTCAGTGTTGGTGAGGTTTTTTCTTTTTTTGCCCTATGAAATCAACTATTGTATCTGTTTTCAATTTATTAGCATGAATTATTTCTATCGCTATAAATCTATTGTATCTTTAATGATATTCTCTTTTCTTTCCCATTCCTAATGTTGTTTCTTTTTATCAATTGCTTCCTCTTTCACCAGTTTTGCCAGAGGTTTATCAACATTATTTGTCATTTCAAATGATATTTTGCTTTTGCTCTATTTTATTAATTAAATTTTGTATTTATTATTCTGTTTGGGACTTATTTGTTGCCCCTTTTCTATGTTAAGTTGATTACTCAGTTCAATGGACATGCAACCTCTTCTTTTCTAATACGTAATTTAGGACTAGAAATATCCTTTTAGGTATTGTTTTAGTTGTATCCCACAAGCTTGACAGGTGGTGTTTTCATTTTCATTGAATTAAAATAGTTTGAGTCCCATCATAAAATTTTATGTAGTGTGTTTTAAAGTATCTAAATTATATGGAGTGTTTTAATTATGTTTTTGTGGATTCTTTCTATTTCTGTTAGATTCTGTCAAGAGATCAGTTTTTTACGAGTTTGGCTCTTTAGTTTTGTTTTCTTTTCAGCCAAATTAGATTAATTTATAATTGTTGGGTATAGAATTTGACATAATCCTAATATGAATATAATGCAATATACTGTGATAATATGGATAAGCCACATTTCATATATCTCTTTTGTAGTGGATGGACACTTGAGTTGTTTCAATCTTTTTGGCTATTAGGAATCATTCTGCTATAAATATTTGTATATAAGCTTTTGCAAACATATTTTCAATCCTTCTGTAGACACCTAGGAGTGTAATTACTGGGTCAAATGGTAACTCTGCTACTGCTAAGTCACTTCAGTCGTGTGAGGAGTCCACCAGGCTCACCAGGCTCCCCCGTCCCTGGGATTCTCCAGGCAAGAACACTGGAGTGGGTTGCCATTTACTTCTCCAATGCATAAAAGTGAAAAGAGAAAGTGAAGTCACTCAGTCATGTCCGACCCTCAGGGACGCCATGGACTGCAGCCTACCAGGCTCCTCCGCCCATGGGATTTTCCAGGCAAGAGTACTGGAGTGGGGTTCCATTGTCTTCTCCAAAATGGTAACTCTATTTTTAACCAATTAAAGAACTGCCAAGCTGTTTTCCAAAGTGGCTACATCATGTAGCATTTCTATTTCTCCACAGTCTGACCAGCACTTATCATTTTCCATTTAAAGAAAGATGTCTATTCTAGTCAGTGTGATGTGGTATCTCGTGATTTTGATCTACGTTCCCTAATGAATAATGATGTTGAGCATCTTTTCTTGGTCTCACTGGCCATTTACAGATCTTATTTGGAGCAAAGACTATTCAAATCCTTAACCCATTTTTAAATTGGTATTTGTCGTTTCATTACTGAATTGTAAGTTACTTTTTAAATATAGTTTCAATTGTATATCTTCATCAGATACATGATTTGTGAATATAGTCTTCCATTTTTGGGGTTGCCTTTTTGCTCTCATTTGTGGAAAACTTTATGACCTTTGATGCACAAAAATTTTAAATTTTGATGAAGTTGAACTTACCTATTTTTTCTTTGGTTACTTTGCTTTTGATGTCACATCTAAGAAACTGTTTCATAGTCCAAGGTCACCAAATTTTACATATGTTTTCTTCTAAGGGTTTCTAGTTATAGCTTTTATGTTCAAGCCTTTGAACCATTTAAGTTAATTCTTACATATGTATGTGCTCTTGCATATAGCTATCTAGTTGTCCCTGGGTTGCTTCCTTTTTGAATGGCCTTGGCACTTTGTTGAAAATTAATTGGCCACAGATGTATGGATTTATTCCTGGTCTCTCAACTCTATTTCATTGATGGCTATCTTTTTGTTTTATTTTATATTTTATTTATTTGTGTTTAATTGAATAAATTTGATGTGTAACAGCCTGTGAGTTTAAGGTCTTCACTTCAGTTCAGTTCAGTTGCTCAGTTGTGTCTGACTCTTTGCGACCCCATGAATCGCAGCATGCCAGGCCTCCCTGTATATCACCAACTCCTGGAGTTCACTCAAACTCATGTCCATCGAGTCAGTGATGCCATCCAGCCATCTCATCCTCTGTCGTCCCCTTCTCCTCCTGCCCCCAAACCCTCCCAGCATCAGAGTCTTTTCCAATGAGTCAACTCTTCTCATGAGGTGGCCAAAGTACTGGAGTTTCAGCTTCAGCATCATTCCTTCCAAAGAAATCCCAGGGCTGATCTCCTTCAGAATGGACTGGTTGGATCTCCTTGCAGTCCAAGGGACTCTCAAGAGTCTTTTCCAACACCACAGTTCAAAAGCATCAATTCTTCGGTGCTCAGCCTTCTTCACAGTCCAACTCTCACATCCATACATGACCACAGGAAAAACCATAGCCTTGACTAGACGAACCTTTGTTGGCAAAGTAATGTCTCTGCTTTTGAATATGCTGTCTAGGTTGGCCATAACTTTCCTTCCAAGGAATAAGTGTCTTTTAATTTCGTGGTTGCAGTCACCATCTGCAGTGATTTTGGAGCCCAGAAAAATAAAATCTGACACTGTTTCCAATGTTACCCCATCTATTTCCCATGAAGTGATGGGACCGGATGCCATGATCTTCGTTTTCTGAATGTTGAGCTTTAAGCCAACTTTTTCACTCTCCACTTTGACCTTCATCAAGAGGCTTTTTAGTTCCTCCTCACTTTCTGCCATAAGGGTGGTGTCATCTGCATATCTGAGGTTATTGATATTTCTCCTGGCAATCTTGATTCCAGCTTGTATTTCTTCCAGTCCAGCGTTTCTCATGATGTACTCTGCATATAAGTTAAATAAGCAAGGTGACAATATACATCCTTGATGTACTCCTTTTCCTATTTGGAACCAGTCTGTTGTTCCATGTCCAATTCTAACTGTTGCTTCCTGACCTGCATACAGATTTCTCAAGAGGCAGATCAGGTGGTCTGGTATTCCCATATTTTTAAGAATTTTCCACAGTTTATTGTGATCCACACAGTCAAAGGCTTTGGCATAGTCAAGAAAGCAGAAATAGATGTTTTTCTGGAACTCTTTGGCTTTTTCGATGATCAATCAGATGTTGGCAATTTGATCTCTGGTTCCTCTGCCTTTTCTAAAACCAGCTTGAACATCTGGAAGTTCACGGTTCACATACTGCTGAAGCCTGGCTTGGAGAATTTTGAGCATTACTTTACTAGTATGTGAGATGAGTGCAATTGTGTGGTAGTTTGAGCATTCTTTGGCATTGCCTTTCTTTGGGATTGGAATGGAAACTGACTTTTTCCAGTCCTGTGGCCACTGCTGAGTTTTCCAAATTTGCTGGCATATTGAGTGCAGCACTTTCACAGCATCATCTTTCAGGATTTGGAATAGCTCAACTGGAATTCTATCACCTCCACTAGCTTTGTTCTTAGTGATGCTTTCTAAGGCCCACTTGACTTCACATTCCAGGATGTCTGGCTCTAGGTCAGTGATCACACCATCGTGATTATCTGGGTTGTGAAGATCTTTTTGTACAGTTTTTCTGTGTATTCTTGCCATCTCTTCTTAATATCTTCTGCTTCTGTTAGGTTCATACCATTTCTGTCCTTTATCGAGCCCATCTTTGCATGAAATGTTCCTCTGGTATCTCTAATTTTCTTGAAGAGATCTCTAGTCTTTCCCGTTCTGTTGTTTTCCTCTATTTCTTTGCATTGATCGCTGAAGAAGGCTTTCTCATCTCTTCTTGCTATTCTTTGGAACTCTGCATTCAGATGTTTATATCTTTCCTTTCCTCCTTTGCTTTTCACTTCTCTTCTTTTCACAGCTATTTGTAAGGCCTCCCAGACAGCCATTTTGCTTTTTTGCATTTCTTTTCCATGGGTATGGTCTTGATCCCTGTCTCCTGTACAGTGTCACGAACCTCATTCCATAGTTCATCAGGCACTCTATCAGATCTAGGCCCTTAAATCTATTTCTCACTTCCACTGTATAATCATAAGGGATTTGATTTAGGTCATACCTGAATGGTGTAGTGGTTTTCCCTACTTTCTTCAATTTAAGCCTGAATTTGGCAATAAGGAGTTCATGATCTGAGTCACAGTCAGGTTCTGGTCTTGTTTTTGCTGACTGTATAGAGCTTCTCCATCTTTGGCTGCAAAGAATATAATCAATCTGATTTCGGTGTTGACCATCTGGTGATGTCCATGTATAGAGTCTTTTCGTGTTGTTGGAAGAGGGTGTTTGTTATGACCAGTGCATTTTCTTGGCAAAACTCTATTAATCTTTGCTCTGCTTCATTCTGTATTCCAAGGCCAAATTTGCCTGTTATTCCAGGTGTTTCTTGACTTCCTACTTTTGCATTCCAGTCCCCTATAATGAAAAGGACATCTTGTCTAAATTCATTATACTGTACATTAGATCTTTGTGGCTTATTTACTACTCATTACATAATATTTATCCATTTGTAAGAGAAATATGCTAAATATTTGATTGTGATTGTGTATTGATCCTTTCTCTTTATATCCTGACAAAATAAGTAAGCAAACCTACCCTATAGATTAGAAAGGAGTTGTGTTTATTAAGTAGAGGTAATGAACCTTGACTACATGAGTTTGCAGTAGCAGAAGGGCAGAGGGCAGGGGCAGGGGTCATGTGCACAGTTGCATCTCATGTCAAGAGAGCAGGAACTGGGAAAGCACGGTGACTGGTGTGCTCATTGCCAGTTTGAGTGCAGGCTGCAGGTGCTTGGGGAGCACTGTGCTGCCAGCACAGAAGTAAGTGCCTGCATCTTTAGGTTCAGAGGCCGAAATGTTCAGTAAGCTGTCCTTCCTTGTTCCTCCAAACTGAGCAGTCAGTTTCCCATTTCTGGCCAACTCACCACCCTTAAGTAATTTTATTAGTAGGACTGGGCCTTCTCCGGCATCCTGCTTGTACCACAGCAAGAAGTTTAACATGCTTGAGGAATTGCAGTTCATGGAGACGTCCTCTCCCTCCTGAATGGACATAGACTGAGGACTCTGATTCAGCTGTTGGGCACTCACACCTATTTAGAAAATCAAAGGAAGATATGCAAAATCATTTCAGATCATCTTTCTGAGAGCTGCAATGGACACTCTTTTCCCTAATTCCCCAGCCCTGGCTCTGTGCTTTTCCCTTTTCTTCTTCCTTCCCCCTCCCCTCCTCCCTCCCTCTGATTCTTCTGTTTCTCTTTTCATAGACCCAGTTATACCTCACCTCCTTCTCTCACAGATTTTCTACCCCTTTAGAATTCCCTTTGCAAGGTCCAGAAGCCCTCAATACTCACATGTCAGGTGCATCCATAGGATTATTAATAAATCTTCAAGGCACATCCCTATCACCTATTTCAGCAAAAAAATTACTTCCTAAAAGGGTTTTTTTTTTTTTTGCTTCAACAAACTCCCCTGGGCTTAGAGGAACACTATGAATGCTGTCGTAATGTTAAATATATGCTGTTCTGTATATCAGCCTGTCTGATCTCTAACTGGAGGTTTTCTCTGAATTTTGAGCTAATCTTGAAACTTAATATGAACACAGGCAGTGCCCCCTTGTGGCTAGTCGCTAGATTGCTGTCTGAGAGGTTTTTAAAACTGAATTCTCTTATTTCTCCCGTTCACTTGGTGGGTGCTTACTGAGTGCTCACTATCTGCTAGGAAACAGAGACATTAGCAAGACAGGAACTCTGCCCCTGAGCACCTTATAATATATCTTAAGAAAATCAGTGAAAGCTACTCTTATACTAAGCATAATGAACTAAAGACGTATTTTTTTTCTGTTTCTTTCTGAGAACCTACAGAAATGACAGTTAAAAAAAAAATTTTTGTTTTTAAAGTTACGAATGCCAAAGGATTTATACAATAAGCAAGAAATGACAGCAGGTGAGATGTTTTGGGAATTTAGAGTGGACGGAGAAGTGGTAACTGGATTAGCTGAAGGAAGTTGAATCTTGAGGGCCCAATGAAGGAAATGCTAAAAAAACCCCAGGTGCCTTGAAAGTCGAAAGCCTATTTTTCTGAAGATTTTGAATAAAAGATCTTAAGAATCTGGGATGCCAGTCTCAGCTGAGAATGAAGTGAGGCCATCTTCTTCTGCTCAAATCCCAGATTTATAACCTATTAAGTATAAATGAATTGAGCTTTTCAAGTGGCTCAGTGGCAAACCTGCAATACAGGAGGCACAGGTTCAATCCCCAGGTGGGAAGATCCCTTGGAGAAGGAAATGGCAACCTGCTCCAATATCCTTGCCTGGAGAGTCCCTTGGAGCCTGGTGAGCTACACTCCAGGGGGCTGTAAAAGAGACAGGACATAACAACTAAACCACAACAAAGTGCGAATGAGCATCTGATATCACTAGACGTTTGAGAAAAATCACACTTAATATGAAAGGCAGAGGCAAAAAACACATAAACAAAACAAACCTAAAAGAGAAAAAACCTTTGGAAAGACGATGCAGGAAGAAGGTTGCCATTGCTCATTAATGCAGTGGTGTGAACATTCGCACTTTTTGAGAAGAAGAAAATAAAGCTCTGAATAAGCAAAACATCATTTTTACAAAATGAAGCTTTAGAGGGGAAATTTTGCTTTAAAAAAACTTGATTCTCTATCTTGGAATTTCAACCTCCTATGTTCTAGGCTGAGAAGCTAAGGAAGACCTCATGAACTTCCACCATGTCCTGACGACCAGAGTATCTGTCTTTATAGCCCATTATGCTCCTCAGACTTAGGAGAGCAGGGATTTCCACTTCAGATTTTCTGAGTGTCCTTTCCTCCTTCGAGTATCAATTCCAATTACAAGTCTTGGTTTGCCTGAGATTCACTTCTGGTTGTATATTTACCTTGTCTTTTCTCTATTTTTACTGTGTAGTAGGCTTCTTAATATGAATCACTGTCTCTGACCAAGTAAAAATACTGATAACCTTACCTTTCTTTTTTAAATGACTCTGCATTATTTTATTGGAGAAATGCATTAAGAAAAAACCAAAAAGCATTTCAAAAACCAAAAACATCTTCATTAGATAAAAACAAATTTGCATTAATCTACTCCTATCTTAATGGGGTGTGGGAGGCTCAGAGATGACAGGATGAGAGGTTTATCACTAGGTCTCTTGATCTTTTTGTGATCACCATGGCTGTGGCTGTAATAACAATGAGGAGCTATTGTTCCGGTTTTCCATGAGACCACCTGCCACAGCCTTGAATGCATCCCCATTTCCTTGAGATTCTATCAATATATTTCTATCCTCTAAGGGAAAATACGCCAGCTAGCGGTGTATGAGTGTGACATTAAACTGGGATAAACATGGTATGCAATTCTAGATGATCAATTTAAAGCATTTTTTTCATATATTGAAACAAATAAGGTTATATTACAGAGTAGAATGTAACATGTGAATTCCATGAACATGGGATTTCAGAGAAATTTCATACATATAGGGCACCATAATCTCCCAGACTTCCAAGAATATATCCTCACTCTCCCAGATTGTTAGTGGTAATTTGTAGGGAAATTTAAAAAAAAAAAAAAAAACACTCAGGTTACTAAGTTATATGTTATATATGTCTAAAGTGTGCAACAGGGGAGGAGCCAAGATGGCGGAGGAGTAGGACGGGGAGAACACTTTCTCCCCCACAAATTCATCAAAAGAGCATTTAAACGTCGAGTAAATTCCACAAAACAACTTCTGAATGCCGGCAGAGGACATCAGGCACCCAGAAAAGAAACCCAACTCTTCGAAAGGAGGTAGGAAAAATATTAAAAACAAAAAAAAGAGACAAAAGAGGGAGGGACGGAGTTCCGTCCCGGGAAGGGAATCTTAAAAAGAGAGAAGTTTCCAAACACCAGGAAACCTTCTCACTGCCGAATCTGTGCCGAGCTTTGGAAGCACAGAGGGCAACATAACAGGGAGAAAAAACAAATAACAATTAAAACTCGCAGATTGCGAGCCCTATGGTAACTCCCCAGTGGAGAAGCAGCGCAGACGCCTACATCCGCCATTAGCAAGCTGGGGCTGGGCAGGGAGGCACGGCGTAGGCTGCATCGCTGAGAGTAAGAATCTGGCCTGAATACCCTGAGCGCTATCTGAGCGAAATAATTTGGGCTAGCAAACCAGACTGTGGGATATCTACCACGCGAAAAGCCAGCCCTAACCTAAGACCGCCAGGCCCGCGCACGGAACAAAGGACTGAACAGAGATAGCCGGCTGCAGATCTTCCCCCTCCGGTGACAGGCAGCCAGAGCCGGAGGGGGGGCAATCGCAGCCCCAGAGAGACATTATCTATAAAACTGTAAGCAGGCTTCTTTGCTAACTAAAACTTCTTGGGGGTCTGGACGGTCAACATCTGCCTGAGAAGGTGCGCCGGTTTTACACCAGATAACCGAGTGGCAGGGAGGCGATAAGTTGCAGCATTGGCGCTCGCCAAACACCTCATCACCTGAGCTGCTCGGACCTGGGAAGAGCACAAAACGCAGGCCCAACTGAGTCTGCGCCTCTGAGGACTACCCGAGTGCTGAACCTGAGCGGCTTGGACTGGGAGGTGCATTGCAGCCCAGGGCCAGCCTCGGATTGTTCCCGGCGGAACAACCTAGAGTCCGAGCAGTGTGGACAGGGAGGCTACATGCGCCGTGAGCGGGGGCAGACCCAGGGTGGCTGAGGCACTGCGAGCCCACGCCAGTGTTATTTGTTTGCAGCATCCCTCCCTACCTCCCCACAGCGCGACTGAACAAGTAAGCGTAAAAAAAAAAAAAAAAAAAAAAAAAAAGTGTCCTCCACCATGCCTTTGTTCAGGGCGGAACCAGATACTGAAGAGACTAGCAAACAGAAGAAGATATAACAGACGGAAACGCCTTGGAAGCTACAGGCAATAGATCAAAAACCCTGTGGTTACTATGGACTACATAGGAAGGGGCTTATAGATCTTGAGAAATATAAATCTGACCAAGGAACTAGCAAAAATGAACTGAACCCACAACACCCACAAAAAAACCCAAAAAAGTCCTAGATATATTTTTATTATTTTTACATCATTCTTTCTTTTTTTTTTATTAAAAAAAAATTTTAAGTCCTCTATTGTTCCTTTAATTTTCACTTTTATAACCTATTACTTTGCAAAAAAAAAAAAAGACCCTAGTTTTTTCTTCTTCAGCAAACTTCATATATATATATTTATAATTTTTTGACCTTGTTTTTTTTGTTTGTTTGTGTTTTTGTTTTTTTCTTCTTTTCTTTAACATTGTATTTTTGGAAATTCCAAACTCTACTCTAGATTTTTAATTTTCGCTTTTGGTATATGTTATCAATTTTGTACCTATAGTTTTTTTTTATATAATTTCTGTGACTTTTTTAATTTATGCTTTTGGTATTTGATATCAATTTTGTACCTGTATTTTCTTTATAATTTTTGTGACATTGTTCGTATTTGTTTGTTGTTTTCTCTCTTTATTTTTCTTCTTCTTCTCTCTTCTTTTTTTTTTTTTTTTAACATTGTATTTTTGAAATTCCAAACTCTACTCTAGATTTTTAATTTTTGCTTTCTGGTATTAGTTATCAATTTGTACCTGTACTTCTTTATAATTTTTGAGACCTTGTTTGGTTTTTGTTTGTTCGTTTTTTCTCTCTTTCTTTTCCTTCTTCTTTTCTTTAACATCGTAGTTTTGAAATTCCAAACTCTACTCTAGATTTTTAATTTTTGCTTTTATGTATTTGTTGCCAATTTTGTACCTTTAAGGACCCAATCTTCAGGACCCATTTTTCACTAGGGAGTGAGATTACTGGCTTGACTGCTCTCTCTCCCTTTGGACTCTCCTTTTTCTCCACCAGGTCGCCTGTGTCTCCTCCCTAACCCCTCTCTACTCTACCCAACTCTGTGAATTTCTGTGTGTTCCAGACGGTGGGGAACACTTAGGGAACTGATTACTGGCTGGATCTGTCTCCCTCCTTTTCATTCCCCCTTTTATCCTTCTGGCCACCTCTGTTACCTTCCTCTTCTTCTCTTCTCTGTATAACCCCGTGAACATCTCTGAGTCGTCCAGTTGTGGAGTGCACATAAGGAAGTGACTACTGCTAGCCCACTCTCTCCACTATTGATTCACCTCATCTCATTTGGGTCACCTCTAACTCCCTCCTCCCTCTTCTCTTCTCCATGTAACCTGTGAAACTCTCTGAGTGACCCTCACTGTAGAGAAACTTTTCATCTTTAATGTAGATGTTTTATCAATGGTGCTGTATAGAAGGAGAAGTTTGAAACTACTGTAAAAATAAGACCGATAACCGGAAGCAGGAGACTTAAGTCCAAACCTGACTCCAGGGAACTCCTGACTCCAAGGTACATCAATTGACAGGAGCTCATCAAATGCCTCCATACCGACACTGAAAACCAAGCACCACACACAAGGGCCAATAAGTTCCAGGGCAAGACATACCAAGCAAATTCTCCAGCAACAAAGGAATACAGCCCTGAGCTTCAAGATACAGGCTGCCCCAAAGTCACCCCAAAACCATAGACATCTCATAACTCATTACTGGACATCATTGCACTCCAGAGAGAAGAAATACAGCTCACCAACCACCAGAACACGACACAAGCTTCCCTAACCAGGAAACCTTAGACAAGCACACCTGTACAAACCCACACACAGTGAGGAAACACCACAATAAAGAGAACTCCACAAACTGCC